>NC_056732.1:523937130-523944630 GCF_019279795.1 Protopterus annectens
ATCTGCTATAAAGGAGTTTTAAGAAATGCAAATGATCTCTTTTTGCAGATGATGTGTTGATATATGTGGCAAGACCCATGCAGGATTTGAATGTTCTTTTATACTATACCTGGAGAATGTGTCACTTTTTCATTTCTTTCATTTTAACAGAGCTGTCACTAGGGTGGGGTGAAGGGGCTGGCTGCCCTGGGCACAAGCTGTTAGGGAGCCTGATCATCAATGCTGGCATTCCTTTAAGAAGCTGCAGGTTATTTTGTGGCTTCTTAAATAAATGCATTTAGTACCTTACTGCAAGATTAATGTACCTGCAACAAAGAGCTTGCAGAATCTCTTTGCTACAGTTCATTAATGACTGTATCAATGAGCTTGCATAAGCTGTTTGTGACAGTTTCGAGATCCTTGAGTCTTTTTACTTTTGCCCTTCAAGTTTTGGAAAGAGCTTTGTTGTTTTGGTCCTGAACTTGAGAGTGACCAGAGGTGCTAGATAACCTAACTATGACTGTGATGACCTAACTATGGCTGTATGTTTTGGTTCTCTGCTCCAGCTTACTATTAGATGTTCAGCTACTCTTCCGTAGCTCCCCATGCTGTCCCTGATACTGCCTGAAGGGAGAAGGAGGGACTAAGAAATGTATGTTCAGACTGATATTACCCCTGGCTGAGGCTGTTGTATGGTGGTTAGACAAAAGCACACAGTAGTACTACTACTACCAATCAGCAAAATCACATATGGTGGTGAGAGGACCTAAGATCTACTCATTTCCCTGATTGCTGATGCATTATGGAGTAGGTGTGTAAGCCATGTGACCTATAAAGGCCTGCCTGTCTTAGGTCATAGGGTAGCCACACCTACTCAGCCCAGCTGCATGTCCCACTTCAGTGATTTCCCTATGTCCTTGCCTCCACTGTGGCTCAGAGGATCTGCCCTCTGTGCCATGCACTCCTCCAAAAGGTTGCGTGTGCCCATTCTCCCTTCCTGCCTACCTACCTTCACAAGGTTGGGTGTGCCCATTCTCCATTCCTGCCTGTCCAGCAGCTGACCCACTAATTAATTTTGGGTCACCTTAGCGTTACTCAGGGCTTTATTGCTGTATTTCATAAAGGAGGCAGTTTGTCATTTTTTGTGCTGTGCATTTAATAAAGCTACGATCACAGTGGTGGCCATTAATTATGAACCAACAAAAAAAATAAAACATTGTAATGGCTGTTTGTAAGAAGCTTCCCATATCAAATACGTGGGGGGGGGGGCTGTCTGGGTGACGCAGTACAAGATGCAGTTAAAAATATATAAAAGGATGATGCAAGGGTTGGCAGCTGATTTTAGGAGGCAGAATTGGTAAGATCAGTTAACCCAGAGACTACAGGCATTAAAGGTCTTTGGGCTGCCCATAATGCTTTTATACATTTCAGTTTTTTCCAATGGATACTCTGACCCAGTTCCTGAAGTCATTTAAAAATATGATGATAGATTTTAATTGACATGGTATAAAACCTTGATTGTCATGGGAAAAGCTGGTGGTTGGGGATTAGGAAAGAAGTGGATGGACTGGAAGTCCTGGCCACATACTTATATCATGATACAGTTCAATGTAAAATGATATATTTGTGCAGATGAGTGCTAATGATGCTAAATATAAATATTTGACTGTTTTAAATAGTAATGAAAATATCATCTTTTTGGTCATGTTAATAGAATAGGGATGAATATCCTCACATTTGTAAAGTAGTCATTGAGTACCCTAATATAGTTATTACATTCTAAGAATCTGAAAATATGGACAAATGTGCTTGTAGCATTTGAGTATAGTAAGACAGTTACCACAGGTAAAGGGTGTTTAAGGTTATGGACAGAGAGAAAACGTCATCTAAAATACTGGAAGCAAATGAGGTGTGGTGGTATCTGGAACCAAATCATACAAACATTTGGTTTAAAATCTTCTTTTTCTGAAGTCAAATCCATTATCAAAGGCCTCTGGCTGACTAAGAGTGCAGATAATTGCAACCTGGGAGCAGTCATTGAATCCCCAAATTACTTAGCCACCCTGCAGGAAATTTTCTCCAAATAAATTACTGGTTTCAAAATTGTGTACTGAAACTAAATGCCAAAAAATGCATTACTGTATCCTGTATGGTCATCTACCCCAGGGAACTACCACATTGACAATACACCCATAAGAAACGACCTACCTGTTGGGGATTTGGGAACTTATGTGGACAGTGACCTGCCTTTTGATCAATGTGTCTATTGTTGTAAGAAATGCATTCTATTGCATAGTTTATAAATAAAGTGATTGTGTCTAGATCTAGGGACATCATTGCCCCCCTTTACTCAATCCTCATTAGGCCAGTCATTGAATATAATGCCCCCTTTGACATGTATCTGTCAAGACACATGCAACAACTGTAACACTCCGAGGTACCTCACTAAATGGATATAAGGTTTAAATAACATACTCTATATGGAACGACTCAATACACTCAGTATCCCGCAGACTAAGCTAAGAGGTGATCTGTGGCTGGCACCCAAGGCATCCTCCAACCCATTACTGATGCTTTTACTGTACATCAATAAGTCAAATGGTATCAGAAATACTCAGTCTAGGGATATTCTGTTTGGAGGGACAGGTATATCTTGCAGAGGATACCACTGCTGTTGAACAGACTCCTAATCCACATAAAATAATGTTCATCCCTGTCCATATTCAAGCACAATTAATCTGTGGATTGGAGACAGAAAATTTACTCCAGGACTGCCACTTGTAGTACTAACGGACAGAAGCAGCTCCTAATTGTTTTATCCCATGCATGGATCCCCCCAAGCTATCTATGGTACGATCCCAGTTATTCTCATTAGAGGTAATTTATAATTATCAACCATGGGATGGGTAAGGCCAATCTAACTCCAAATGGGATAGGTTATATCATGCACAAAAAGGTAAATTGGCTAGACTTAAAATGATCCACAACAGCAGCTAGCCTAGTACTTACCTATCAACCTATAACATAATTGTTTGAGGCTGGAATTTGAAGTGATATGGAATACTACATGAGCTGTAGGACTAAATAAGCTAACATGAAGAATACCTTTTATGTTGATATCATTTGTAATGGAGACAAGGGATAATCAACCAATGACTAAAATGCTAGCTAGTAAGCAGGATATTTTAGAGTACTGAGAAAGTTAAGAAATAAGGCAGTGGATAATTTAAGACAAAATTGTGTCAGAGCTATTGACAGGGGGTAGATGATAAAAGATGGTGATAGACATGTGTCAGTTACCAATATATGAGGTAAAATCTAGGAAATATAGAGTGCTTGCCTGTAAGCATTTGTACAAAATTTTTATAAACCAGCAAACTCGCAGGATGTTCCCTCAAGCTGAGCTAATATGCTTGGGGTGTTATTTGGCTGCATGTGGGATGTAAGAGCATATTAGTTTGGTTTTGTAGATATTGAATATATATAAAAAAAGAGTTGCAACAATTAGTGGGTGAACTGTTTGGCAAGATTCTGACACTAAGTAATTTCTAGTTTAAGAGTATGAAAATCTAATATATTCAGAATATGTGTCTCAGGGTTGTATGAGCCTTGCATTGAGCAGCATTCAACCTTCACCAAGGATGATACAGTAAACTCTAAGCTAACTGGCACCCATGGGGATTGGTAAATGCTGGATAACTGTAGTTTCTGGTTGCTTGAGAGTTACTATTAACATTAGGTCTGACTAATACTGTACACTATACTATTTGTTTGGTTTGACTTGTTCTCAGGTTGAGGGGAGACAGAATGTATTCCTATCTTCCTTTTTAAAGCTTTAAAACTCTAAAAACATAAGGTATATTTCTGCAGGGGAAAAACAGAAAGTGAAACACATGGCAATTGTACTGCATTTCTTCAATATTTTTTGCCGGTTGCTTGAGAGTGTTGATTGCTTGAGTTCTGGTTAACTGAGAGTTTACTATACTACAATATGAACAATAGATAACTGGCTTCAATAATTGGCTTAGTTTCTGGTTTCATTCTAGGAGGATAAAATATTTGCCAGCATGGGATGGCATGGTAACAAACCACGTCACTGAGCCAAGGATAGTCTGCACATGCCCCCCACCCCACCCCAGGCATCTGAATATTGGCTAAAACCTTATCATACACCATAAAGCATTTTTAGGCAATGTGAAACTGACAAACCTACTGACATAGCAAATAAAACCCAAAGAAACCTTAGGGTGTTACTGCTCAGTGCGAGAAGCCGAAACAAGAAATTCCACACCCTTCAAGCTCTCCTCACCTTGGACAATTTAGACATCTGTGGTGCAACCAAGACATGGTTTAAAACCACAGAAAGTACTCTGGCAGTGCAAGGCTTCAGTGCCTTCCACACATTTAGACCATCAACTATACAGACAAGCACTAAAGGTGGAGGAGTGTCAATATGCTTTAACGACAAGTAGACCTCTAGATTGGTTAAACATGATAATGTTCAGGAGTTTATCCACATGCAAATCATTACAGACAAAAGTCCCATGCCATATTATAGTAACCTGTGTTATCATCTATGCCCCAAGCAACCCATAACTCATACATAGCCCTACCTGAGACACTCATCATCCAACCAAGTACTTTATTCATGGGGGACTTTAACTACTCCTCCTCTATAGACTAGGAAATCTACACGGTCTCAAAATTGCAGGTACTAAGAGAAACACCCTTGACCAGATAGTGCACACACCCATGAGAGGTTCTAACATGCTGGATCTGGTACTCACTAATATGGGAGAGCACTGACCCCCTCTCCCCAGTATGACATCCTCACTGGTGAAGTATGACTTCAGAGCTGTCTGTTCTGAAATAAAAATCAACTAACTGACCTCAGTAAACCCTGTAACAGTTAGAAACTATTCCAAAACAAACTATATCCTATTAAGTGACACTGTGTCAAAATTCTGTTCCCCTCCTAAACCAGACTTCATAGCAACCTGTGTGGAATTTTTCACAGAGTCCTTGTATAACCATGTAAATGTTTGCATATAGACTGCTGTACCTACCAGAAATAACCCCAAAAACCAACTCAAAAAAACAAACCACACTGGTAGAATCCTAATCTAAACAGGTTATACAACAAAAGGAAAAAAAGTCATGGCCAAAACCAGGAAAAGCAACTCCCATAAATATAAGAACTCTCTCATCAAACTAAACAGGAAACTAGAAAGAACTAATTAAGTCCAATAAGGCCAACTGAAAAAAAGCTATGTCCCTCTGCCCTGGAAGAAATCCTGCATTTCGGCACTTCACAAAGGTGGGCACTCTACAGACTTCACAAAGGTGGGCACTCTACAGACTTCACAAAGGTGGGCACTCTACAGACTTCACAAACTACTGTCCCATTGCTATCCTTTCCCTCCTAGCCAGAATCCCAGAGAAATGTATACATCACCAACTACTAAAATTCATACTGGAAAATTATTTGCTATCATCTACCCAACATGGCTTCCACCCACATCACAGTGCCAACACAGCACTCCTCAATTTCGGTACTCACATTAATCAGCATCATAACACCTGCAAAGTAGTATCAGGAGTATTCCTTGACCTAACAACCTGCAAGCATAACCCCACAACTATTAACAGTGAACAGGTCCTGACAGTGCTAGCTAAAGGCATTGGTGCAGCGGTTTGTGTTGTTGCCTCACAGCAAGAGGTTCTTAGGTTCAGTTATCGTCCGGGGGTGCTTTCTGTGCAAAGTGTGCATGTCCTCCCTGCTTTTGTATGGATTTCCTCTGAGTGCTCAGGTTTCCTCCCACATTGCATAGACATACGTCTAGGGTGTTTCTCTCCAGGCCTCCACTTGAAAATTGGCTCATTCCAAGTTAGACTTTCCTGGTAAGCAAATGTTAAATAAAGCCAAAAATACAGCTTCAGTGGGCCATGATAATATCTTGGGATGCCTGAAACATAACCTATCAGGGCCACTGGAATCAGCATTTTACTACAGTCTCAAAACACGCTTTGTCCCACATAAATGGATGACTGCAACTGGTATCCCTCTTCACAAGGATGGATCATCAACCGACCCCAGAAAATGCAGTAGTCGGACTAGTCTTATATGCAAAGCCATGGAATTAATTACCAAGGAAATGATCAACAAAGACCTAGGTAACCTTCAGACACTGGACCCAACCCAGTTTAAGGAAGGTCATGCCTACTTAACCTGGTGGACTTCTTGAAGGTCACCAAGGCAATGGATGAGAAGAAAATGGTGCACATTGCCTACCTCGACCTGGCTAAGGCATTTGATGCAATACCTCATTCAGGCATTTATTTATTTATTGGCATTTGTTAACCTGGAAAGTCCACTGGGCTGAGCAGAGCCTGTTTTCAGTGGAGGCCCAGGGAGAAAAGCTCCACAAAGAAAATACAAATAAAGTATCTAATGCAATAGCAAATCTATATAAAACAATAGCAGAATGCAGTATAAGGCAAGAGGAGAAAAGTTCCTCATGAATTACAAAGAGTATCTAGTACAGTACAAGTCATACATTCAAAAAATATTATCTAATAGTAGAAAACAATATAAAGCAGAAGAAAAATTCATAAGAATTATAAATGAGAGTCTCATACAGCTGAATTCTTACATTGCAGAAGAGTTAAGTCAACACAATTAGAACTATGGAGCAAGACTAATCCTTGATTTTGCTGGTCAGAGGTTAACTAGGTCTAAGTTATGGCAGTAGGAGGCCTAGAGCAGTTACAGATCCATTTAGAATGGAGATATGCCTGCAGAGCTGATTTGAATGAGGAGGTGCATTGAGTTGTGTGAATTTTAATAGGAAGGGAATTCAATATTTTAGCTATGACCCATGAGTAAAGATGCTGGCCAGCAGGTAGATTAGGTTTATGAATTTGGAGAAGAAGTTGATTTTCTGATTTAAGGGGCCTATTAGGGTTATACTGGGAGAACAGTGACTGTAGAGCAGGATGACCCTGAGGTTTGGTGATGAATTTATATGTGACAGTAAGGTGAAGTAAGGTAAGGTGATAGGGAAACTCCAGCCAATTTAGCATTTTTAGAGGAATGCAGTGATGGGTGGACTGGAGATTGGATGTAGAAAATTTTGCTATCTTGTTATAGCAAGTTTCTAGTTTGCTTTTGAATGAGGATTGTAGGTTGGTTAGTATAGCTGCGCCATATAGGAGGGAGGGAAGAGGGTAAGTTGAAGCTAGCACTTTTTAGTGGAGAGGGAGAGGAAATGCTTATTCCTATAGAGAAGTCCTAGTTTTCTGTGGGTCATGCTGATGTTGTTATGTACATGTAGGTCAAATTTTAGGCCTGCATGAATTATGACTCCTAGCAGTTTGGTATGTGTAACCAGTTCAATCTTTGTTCTGTTTAGAGAAAGAATGTGGAATTGAGATTTATTAATGTGAGTGCTTTTCTTTGGGATGAAATAATAAGCTTAGTTTTGTTTGGATTTATAAAGAAAGGTTGTTATTGTGGAGCCA
>NC_056732.1:523949630-524047130 GCF_019279795.1 Protopterus annectens
CTCTGCTACAGATTTGTTGTTTAATAATGTCATGGGATAGAAACTGTAATATGTAGTTTAAGAGTGATACAAACAAATACAAGATAAAGTTGTGCCTTGCGTGCAGATAATGTTATTTCACATCTGTTATGAATGTTGTTGGCTACCTGCTTAGTACTTTCCTTTTACTTAGTATGGGCCATATTATATTATTAATAAGTACAAGGAGGAGAGTTCATTTTGTAATTGTAGCAACTCATTGTCTTATGTCTGAAATGTCACCTCAGGGCAAAATATATATTCATACTGCATGCTTCCTTTTGCCCTGGGGGGTAGAGCTTTTATATATACTATAGGCTGTCTTTGTCCTGGGGGGGGGTGGAGCTTTCCTATATACGATAGGCTGTCTTTGTCCTGGGGGTGGAGCTTTGTTATATAGTATAAGCTGTCTTTGACCTGGGAGGAGGAGCTTTGCTATATAGTACAGGCTCTCTTTGTCCTGTGGGTGCTGAGTGGTAGGTAATGCAGTACAGGATAATGGGTAGTACAGCTAATGTGGCAGTTTTCCCATGTTTGACATAGCAATAACAAGCACAGCTCTGCATTTAGATGGGACAAGGTTATCC
Source organism: Protopterus annectens (assembly GCF_019279795.1). Classification (NCBI taxonomy): domain Eukaryota; kingdom Metazoa; phylum Chordata; order Ceratodontiformes; family Protopteridae; genus Protopterus; species Protopterus annectens. The sequence continues at coordinate 523,950,236 of NC_056732.1, forward strand.
TGTGGATCATTGATAGAAATGTGACTTTCCATTACTTCAGTCCACAGGTTTCACAAATGCAGTGGATAGAGAAGGACATGATTCATGGTGGAAAAAGAGACAGTGTTAGACATAATGCATAGCTGGTACACGCAGCACTTAATCAGAAGTGCATGACCTGAGCCTGTGAGTCTCATCCCTTCAAAAAGTAAACTGTGAGTCAAACAATTAGTAAATTCCAAAATTCACCACTACACCTGTAATGGCGTTTCACTTGCAGCATGATGTGGAGGGCTGTGCCTACTACAGCCCCCTGTTACTTATGCATACTAACTTTGAGACCACTGCAGCTCAGAGTAGGGAGACTACTCTGAGATGCTGTCACACTAGACTTCATACATATTACCAGCAGTTGCACTTTCAGTTCTGTTATTATGAAAATCACAGTTATGGTCTCTGGAATTCTGTCAGGCATGCATTGCAGATCACATGTCGGCATTGCCAGCATTTGTTTGTTAAAGAGAGGAAGTGTGGCACAAGTGATATTTTCTGTAAGAAGAATTATCTAAGACCTAAATATCATGTGCATTCAAAGATGGCCTAATGCAGGCACTTCGTTGTTTTAGGATAAAAGGCATCATTTCTTTTCTGTCAATCCTGAATTGCCGATCAAACCTCTGCCATGTGTGGTATCTCTGTCTGAACTGCAGGCCAGCTGGCCATGTGGTTTCCACAGTGACCAGGTCATTCCTGTGTCACAAAGCCTGTGCTGTCATATTGTATGTTATGCCATTCATTATGTGGTATCCACAGTGACCAGGTTATTCCTGTGTCACAGAGCCTGTGCTGTCATGTTGTATGTTATGTCATTCACCATGTGGTATCCACAGTGACCAGGTTATTCCTGTGTCACAAAGCCTGTACTGTCATGTTGTATGTTATGCCATTTGTCATGTGATATCCACAGTGACCAGGTTATTCCTATGTCACAAAGCCTGTGCTGTCATGTTGTATGTTATGCCATTTGCCATGTGGTATCCACGATGACCAGGTTATTCCTGTTTCACAAAGCATGTGCTGACATGTTGTATGTTGTGCCATTTGCCATGTGGTATCCACAGTGACCAGGTTATTCCTGTGTCACAAAGCCTATGCTGTCATGTTGTATGTTATGCCATAGAGGAATGGCATAACATACAACATGACAGCATAGGCTTTGTGACACAGCATTGTTCAAGACTTGTACTTCACTCTTTCATCAATGAGATTGCCATATGGCCACCATCCTATATGTCGGCCAATAATGTCTATGAAGGACAGCAGGCCTCTCATTTACATGGTTCCAGCTAGACTTGGTTGTCATACACTAAACACCGTAGATCACCGCAGATGTTGATTTTATAACTGTTTGCAAATCATAAGCTATTTGAACTATTTGTGCAATCCTACCAGAATTTTATATGATCTTGTAGGATGCATAACTTATGAATTCCAACCATATATAAAATGTGACTATAATATAGCTGAGATGATCTATTTTGTTTTACTAATGCCTGACAATAAATGTCTTTGTGTAAATATATCAAATGTATAAAACAGCAATTAATTTTCATCAATTCTGGTTGAGATGGAACAGATCATATATGCTGATGTCAAGTTAAACAGATTACCAGTAAAGGTCAAATCAACACACAAAAGTAAAGTTTGGAGTGCCTGATGCTGTGAACATATTTTGGTGTTGACTGCCACTAATCAATAAGTAATGCAAAAAACTGGTGTATTGAAGAACTATTGGTATTACTTGTGCTTCTATGGTTTTCATGATTTTTTTTCCTTGAATCTAGTTAATTGCCACACAATGATTACCTTACAGAGAAAATGTTTGTATAACTTGTCTTCTTTACTATTTTTGTGATGCTGGTGTTAGAGTGGCTGCATGCAAACCTGGGATGAAACTATAAATTTTAATTGTTATTTATTAATTAATTGGCAATCATAGCAGTTTTAAAGTCAGAAAGAGTTAAGCACTTTGTTACATCAGCTAACAGATAAATCGCTTATTCATGTAGGACCCATGAAGACGTTAATCAAAGGATTAGAAGCAAATAATTAGAGGATGACTGGAGACTGAAACAGACAAAATATTTCTTTTATTCAGCTGCAAAAAGTGGCACTGCAGGTAGTATTATTTAATTTGTAAGCATATCGCTAACTAATAGCATCCACCAAAACATGTTTTCCCAGTAATAATAATTTAATCATGCAAGAGCTAATTTATAAATTAGACTTACAGTAACTTAGATTATTAAAAGAAACAAAATAATTGATACTCATTTGGTTAAATTAGACTCATTACAGAATAACCTACAAAACAAAATAAAATGCATTTTAATGACTCACATATGAAACTTCAAATTATAGAAGTCCTTTTAAAGTATGGATTTGACAGACTGACCTACCTCATTTAATAATTATGTGGAAAAATGAATAAATAAACTCAGTATAATTAAAAACATCTAAACAATATGATATACCCAACCCCTGACAGACAGTCAAAATAAAGTCGTGCCCAGAACATTCTTCAGTTTTATTTCTGTTAAGGCGTACCATTGTCTATGGTTGTGTAAACCTAGACGAAGTATTATATAAAAATGACAGGTGTCATTTCTGTGTTACTAAAAAGAAATGGTGGACTGTGATGCTGTACAGAAGACACAACAGTTATTTTACAGAAGTTATTATAGGGGAATGCAACTTTGTAAGGCAGTCTTGTTACTTAAGCTAAATTTGTCAGTCTAGGCTAATTTATTGAAAAGCACTGTGAGACTGATTGCACTCATAAAAGAGACAGATTGCCAGACTTTTGAATTAATTATTTCAAGTTAGATTCAAAATTCAGGGAGCAGAACTCATCAGCATGAACAACCTGCGAGGCACTGTTTATCAATAAGGCTTAAATATAATTTAAGGAGGGATTATCTGTGCATTTGACTTCTGGGATTTATCAAACATGTCAATGACTTGTGACTTATTAAAACATTTGCATCACTGTATTTAAACCCTTTGAGGTAGATCAGGTCAGATTTGCAAGGGTGGTAGGAAGGCATCATATATCTAGCACCTGCACTTAGGTGTTTGAATATAGGGAAGCCTTGGGATAGCAATGGCCGGAATACATTCATAACTCTGAATGGCCAAAATGCTGAACAGGATTACAACTACTCCAAAAAATCAAACTTCACATTACTGAAAAACTCAGTTGATGCTCTATGCAGGGGGCAAGCCCCTTGTACCCATCCATGTGGGGGGCTGTGCCCCCACACTGCCTGCTAATTATATATACCAACTTCGAGCTTGCACTATAGTGGGGAAAAGGGAAAACAGCAGTTGTTGCTGTACTGTGATCTTGTTCTTATTTTCAGTTTCAACCTTTTATGGTTGATGTAATGCCATTCAGCATTTCAACTGTTCAGTGGTATGAATGTAATCCCAATGGCCACATCTCTGTACTTCAAGATCACTATTTGTGGATATTAGGCTGCAAAATAATCTGGGAGCAGATCCTTTTGGTCATTTTAGAAACAAGATGTATTTTAAACAACACTAGTGGTTTCAAAAACGATAGCATGTCATAACATAGCTTGTACTGCATGAGATACAGCTCCCCTATGTGAATCACTACTTCCCATTGTGTCATAGTGAAAACATTGCTTACGTGGTTCAGTGAGCTATAGTGATTACTGATTAGAATTCTAAGTAAGGCAAGGACCACACACAGATCATGGGGTTACCCCTCACACCCACACTGTGTTACACAAACAGTGCATGCATATCTCTTTCACCATCCACACCATGCAATGTTAACATACTACATGGCCTGAAATACTGTATAGTTTGTAATATGCTTACTATTTAGAGTTGCCCTCCCCTAGCAGCCACCCTGGGGCATGTGTACACTCATTGTCAAGGGGCATCATTGAGGAAATCTATTGCCATTCCTATAACAAAATAGAGCACTCATTATCCAGGGTTATCTCTCCTACCTCCCTGGACTGTCCAGGAACTATCACCCTTTTCTGTGCATGCAATACAGGACCAGACTCATGGCTTCACTCTCCCAACATATTTTCTGTATACTTCCAGAGAATTATTACTGCATGTCTATAGGACACTCACTCCTATGAGAGTGATTCTTAGATGCGTTGCATTTGCAAGTGCTTTGTGTACAAACTGCATTCTCTTCACTAGTCATGGTGTTAAATAACTGAGTTAAACCTGGTTGTGTGCAAAGCATTCTGGGATGCCTTGTTGCTGAAGGGAAAGATGCTCTGAAATGTCTTGAGATATAGCAGCAGTCCTCCTCCTCCTCCTCCTCACAAAATAATAACCCATCTTCTATATTTAGTGGGCAGTAATCAGGAGTGGCAGTATTCAGCTGCTACAGTGGTAGAACCGTGCTGTTAACTAGTTACACAGGAAGTGCAGTCTGCTTTACTGCTGCATAATCATCTCATTCAGAAATGTATCGACGTCATGGCAGGGTAGAAAAGTATTGGCATTCTCCTGTGCCGCACTCTTCCTGCAGAGAACACATCTGTGTCTCTTGCTTGCTGATTTGTGCTATACATTACTGTCGGTGATGTGGTAAGAATGAATTATGCTTTCATTTTCCCCATCGGCATTCTGCATCACAAAATCAGTGCAAGGAGATATTGCAGTTTTACACCATAGACAATTTTTTGATCTCACCAACAGTGTCAGAAGTAAAATAGAAACTATGAAGCAAAACATGAAGGCACCTGATCCAACCCCAACTCAGAAAAAATGTATTCTGTTGGATGTTGTTATAACAAAATCCCAGGCAAATTACAACACTAGAGATCATTGCCCCATTATGTCTTCTTGGTATTTCAAATTCCTTAAAACTAACTGGGATGGGATTCCTGGCCTCTCTTCTTGCTATAACATGCAGAAACCTAGACAGGACAGATTAACCTACACAGGTAATATTGGCGGCACAAGAAAGTGGACTACGTACTCATTGGTTTACAAAGTCCATTGAACATGTAGAATAAACAGACAAATGTAGGTTTTGTAAAACAGAATTGGAAACAGTTGCACACTTTGTTGCTGGTTGTGATATACCAATGGCAGAAGGACTGTATACTGAAAGGCATAATAATGTGGCAGGACTGTTGCACTGAGGATTGTGCAAACATTAAATACTGAAGTAGTTGAAAAACAATGGAAACATGAGCCACAAAGCATCATAGAAAACTATGAAGTCTACATCACATGGGAACACCCATTACCAACAGTTCAAAAATATAGATGTGAGAAAGCCAGATATAGTGGTCCATGAAAAGAAGACAAAAGTAGCATTAATCATTGAAATCTCCACACCCAGTGACTACAGTGTCTTGCGTACAGAGAGACACAAATTCATAAAATATCAGGTTTGTAGGCAGAAACGAGAGAATGTGGAAGAAAGTTACCTAGACAGTTCCAATAGTAGTAGGAGCAATGGGTCTTATAAGAAAGAATCTACAATCGTATTTAGATATGTTACTAATACATGTGACTCCATACGAATTGCAGAAGGAGTCATTACTGGGCACATTTCGGGTGCTATGAAGAGCACTTCTGGCTGACATCAAAGAATGAAGCAATACTAATTTCATGAACTTTAATTATCCTTTGACTTAGGAATGGGGTCCATTCCCATCATGGTATCAGAAACCCAAAAGATTTTGAGAAATTAAAAAAAAAAAAAAGATTATGGTTACAGCCTAACTTCCAGAAACTGCCCTTGACTAAAAACATCTCATCTACTTGTTTAGATGATTTAAGTCTATATATTTCATCAGATGAGGATTTGAAAGCAAAACTAACAAGGGTTAAAAGTTTTTCAGGTGATATAAGAATGACATTTGGTCTTGATAAATGTGCAAAAGTAACATTTAAGAAAGGAAAGCTGCAGCACCAAGAAAATATTAACCTAGGACAGGAATATGATAAAAAGGAACTTGAACAGGAGGGAGCATATACATATCTGAGAATAGATGAAGGGTTGGCAATTAACTTGAGCAAATGAGAACAAACTTAATAGGAATACTTCTGAAGACTAAAGCTAATATTGAAAACTGCCTTGGAGTAATGGCAAAGCTCTAAATCAATTTGCTCTTCCTATTCTAACTTACAATTTTGGTGTGATTGACTGGACCCAAGCAGCATTGAATCAGCTGGACAAGACGACAAGAAAAATGCTGTATGCTTGCCACATGATTTATAAAGTACACTGCATACCAGGATTATCTTTCACACTGAAAGAGGGTATGGACCTCCTTGAAATTGATTACATGTGTAGGTCTGTAGTTGTGGGACTGCGCACATATTTGCTGATCTTATCAGATGCTAACATAGTGAACGTTCTAAAGCATAGGAGAAGAAGTCTAAGATGACGTCTTTGCTTAGTTAAATAAAGCATTTCAGAATGGAGTGGGAATGGAGATCAAACCAGAAGTAGACATAGATCAGATCATCATTGTCAATCCCCCTTTTTCCCATTTTCTGCATGGGGTCGGGGTGTCGTGTCAGCTGCTGCTATCTCTGTCTATTCAATGTCACTATCTTAACTTCTTTGATCCTGATGGCTGACTGTCGCAGGTCTTCTCTCACACCTCTTTGCTGGATACCCTCATTTCCTTTTGCCTTCTTCCTGCCTGTCCCAAATCTTCTTCACCAGATTTTCTTCTGCTTTTCTGCACATGTGCCTGAACCACTGCAATCTGTTCTCTTTGACCTTTTTTTCAATTGGAGCTACTTTGGCTTCTGCTTTTATGGGCGCATTTCTTCATCTGTCCCACAGTGTGCAACCTACCATCGCTCTTAGGCACTTCACCTCCTTCACCTTTAGCTTCCTCAACTGCTCTGGCTTTACTGCCCAGGTTTCTGTACCATACAGTAGTACTGGTTGCACCACTGTTTTGTACACCTTACTTTTCAGCTTCTTTGACATTCTTTTGTCATATGCTATACCTGGCACTCTGAGCCAGTTGGCTGCAGCCTCTCTGATTGTAGCTCTGACTTCCTTATTCAGACTTCCCTGCTCCTTAACCAGCCCTCCCAGATACTTGAAGCTGTTAAACTGTTCCACTATCTTCCCTTCTGTCTCATTTCTCAGCTTTTTCCTATTTCCCTCTATTTGCTGCCATTACAACTGTCTTATCTGTACTCAGTATCATCTCATGTGCCTTCAGTTCTGCATTCCATTCCCCCATCTTTTGTTTGGGTGTTTGCTCAGAGTCTGCCTTTAATGCTACATCATCTGCATACCGAAATTTTGTTGATGTGTCCCTTCTGACCCATTTGCTAATGTAGTCCATCACTAGTATGAACAACAGTGGGTCAGAGCTGAACCCACTCCCACTAGTAACCCCTCTGTGAGACCGAACACTGTTCGTACTTGAGTCATTGGGTCCTTGTACATAGCTTGCACTAATAGTACCAATGTTTCTGGAACTTTGAACCACCACAGGACTGCTCAAATCAGCTTTCTTGGGAAACTTGTCATATGCTTTCTCCAAGTCTAGGAACACCCAGTTGGACTCTTTTCTCATCTCTAGCTTCTTCTCAACCATCTGTCTCATTGTAAACATTGGGTCAATTGTGCTGCATCCTTATCTGAATCCAAACTGCTCATCTCTCGTCTTATTTTCTACTACTCTGTATATTCATTTATCAATCACCCTCTTCAGGGCAATCATGCAATGCGACAGGAGTTTGTACTGCCCACAGTTGTGAATGACCCCTTTATTCTTGAACACTGGTACTAGTATGCTTATTCTCCATTCATCTGGGATACTCTTTTCTCTGAATACTGCTATGAGTACCCTCAGGAGCCATTTCTCCTCTATCTCACCCAGCATCTTTATTATATCTGATGTGACCTCATTTAAGCCTCCTGCTTTCACTGACTTCATTTTCCTTAGTGATGTTCTTACTTTTTCTATGGTGGGCTCCTCTTCTTCTCTCATTGTAGGCTATGTTTGGGGTGGTACAGCTTCTGTGGGTTTTTATTCATTTAGAAACTGCTGGAGGTATTCCTTCTAGCTGTCTTTGATGTCTTGTGGGCTGGTGAGAAGGTTGCTGCTGGCATGGGTGTCTGACTGTCTTCTTTATCTTCCTGTCTTTGCCTTGCAATATGATATAGTTTCCTTGTGTCATCTACTGACTCACTTTCCAGAAGGTGGTAGAGTGCTTGTGATGCATTGTTCTTTGATATTTTAACTTCTTTCTTAGCCTCTGTGTTAGCCAATCAGCATTCCTTCCTAGCCTGGTCCGTATTTTCTATCTCCCACTTTTTTCCTGCCTGCCTTCTTTGTTTTGATGACTTCCCGGACTTCTGCATTCTACCAGCAACTTTCCTTATATACCTTATTTCCATACCTGGCTCAGCTGCATATCTGTTCAGTAGTCCTCAAACATGCTGTTTTGATGCTCTGCCATTCTTCTTCAACTCCACCTCTTTCTTCTTCTTCTTCTTGAGGTGCTAGAGCCCTGAGTAATTCCTTGAACGGTTGTGCTTCCTTTCCAGTCAAGTTCCAGGACTCCAGACTTCAGCTTGGTCTCTGTTGACCTTAGTGCCTTTTATGACTAATGCTTAGCTGATTGTGGCATCCAATGGTTCATGCTGTGGGCTGACTCACTGGGGATGACATTGTAATCACTGATTCCACTCCTGTACACTTTCCTTTCTAGGAGAAAGTCTACCTGAGTTGCATGTTGTCCACTCTTGTATGTGAGCTTGTGACTATCTTTCTTTCTCAATCATGTGTTGGCTACTATCTCGTCATTTGCCAAATAGAAACTGAATGTGCTAAAAAAATAAAGAATATGAAGAAAAGAAATTTGGAAAATCCACAAATATATTAACAGGTACTGAAAACTTCTAGAACAACCATGTTAACCAAGGTTTGATGCAGGAATTGTTAAGGACAGGCAAATATAAACTAAAAGATGAAAAGCTAATAGTGGTGGCCAAAGATTGTGTCTTACATACATGTTGGTTTACAAAATATATGGAAAAAATGAGAGAAACGACAAATGTAGATTATGAAAATCAGAACTGGAAACAAATGCGCATTTCATTGTTGGGTGTGATAAACTCTTGGCTAAGGGTCTCTATACTAAAAGGCACAATAATGTGGCAAGATTGTTTTTACTGGGGATTGTGCAAACACTACAATATAGAAGAAGCTGAGAAGCACTGCAAGTATGAACCACGACGCATTATTGACAATGATGAAGTTTGGTTCCCATGGGATCACCCAATACCAATAGTTGAGAAAATAGATGTATGAAAACAATATATACTAGTCCTTGAAAAAAGACAAAAATAACATTAATCATTGAAAATGCAAATACCACAATTATAGTCTCTTACATACTGAAAGACCTAATGTCATAAAATATCAGAGTTTGCAAGCAGAAAGTAGAGCAATGTGGACGTAAGATACCCAGACAGTACCAAGAGTAGTAGGAGCAACATGACTAATAAAAAAATAATTTACAGGGTTCCAATTCATGTGACCCATAGAAACTGCAGAAGGGGGGATTCTGGGTACACTGTGGGTGCTGAGAAGTACATGCTTGGCAGGCATCAAAGACTGAAATGATACTGATCTTATGGACATTAGTCATAACTTGACTTAGGAAAAGGGTCCATTTTCATCATGGTATTAAACACCCAAACATTCAGCAAAATTAAAATAAGAGACAGCTTATACCCATGAAAAGGATAAGAGTTCAGGGGCATCATATGGCCTGGATTGATGCCAGTTTTAGACAAGTAATAAAAGTAGAGACCAGGCCTAGGTAAGAAGAAAATGACCCCTTAGAGTAACATAAATGCAAGATATATCAGCAGTTAAAAATGACATAAAGATTAAAAGTAACTCTGCACAAGTTAAGCATGGTCTTAGTCTGCAGAATACTTACACAGGTCAACCAAAATAATTTTGGAACATAAGGAAAACATTTGCACATCAAAGTTATTCCCCCAAACTGGAGCTAGTAACATTATGACTGTAGAGCTGATGACACAACTTAAAAGAAAATATCAACAGCCCTTTACCATCTACTCAACTGGCCATTTAAACTCACTTTACCTTTCTTAATAACCAGCATCTCCTCTTCAAAGGTTCTTGGGTATTCTCTGTTCTTCTCCAAAAGCATAACCACATCAAAGGTTCAAAAGCTACTTCAAAATTTGAGTTCTGGCTATAAGTCTGAGTTCCACAAAATGCACTCCCAAAAATTCAGATCAGTCAGCCATGCCCTTAGCAAGACATTAGGTCATACTTTCAGTCTTTCACTCATACCCAAATCCTCCCACATTGCTCAGACATGCTCTGATTATTCCAAATGCCATGTACCCCATCCATGTAGTGCATCTAGTGACTTTCCCAATTGTCATTCTCTGCCCCATTGCCATAGTTCTTGAGAAAATAGTTCATGATCACATATTGAAATGCATTGTAAAATATGCCATCCTTGCTGATAGACAGCATGGCATCCAAACAAACTTCAGTACCCTAATAGTTATTTACTCATTCACTGACAGATCAAATTCTGCCCAGCTTTAAGCAGGGTAAACTTACTGGTGCAATCTTCCTAAACCTTAAGTAAGATTTTGAGATAGTAGACCATGTAACCCCACTACATGGACTCACCAGCACTGGCTTTTCTTCTAAAGCAGCACAATGCATCCAAATCTTTCTGACCAATAGAACATTCAGAGCAGTGGGAGCAAAAGACCCACTCAAGCTGAAAGACCACATATGGGGTCCCTTAGAGGTTTATCCTTGGTCATCTTCCATTATCATTATTTATTAATAAGCTTTCCCAGGATCTACCATAAATAAACTGTATACTATATGCTGATGATATTGTGTTGACAAGTTCTAATAATATCTTATCCTGCTGAACAAAGAGCTGCAAGATGACTTTGAGGCTATTTGGAATTGGCTGCACATAATAAGCTGCCCATGAATACAAAGTTTTTGGTGGCTGTCATAATGGTTAAGTTATTTACCTAACAGAAAGAAGGTATACGGTTTGATGATCTTTGACATGGAAATTGTATAGGCTTAAAATGGCCTGTAAAGGCAGCTAGCCTAGTGCTTTCCTATGAACATATGAACGAAACCACTGTGAATACTGCACAGTACACCTCAAAACAGAAGAGTGTTCTAGAACTCTGTCTCACTGACCTTACGTGGGTTCCCCTTCCTACCACCTCACAACAGAGGTATCTATGGCTTACCTTCGATCAAAACCTCTCCTTTCATGCTCATACTGAAATGAACTAACCCAACCAAAAGTCTCTCACAAAATAACTCACCAGACAAGCTATACTTGTTAACATGGTTCTCCCTAGACTGTCATATTGTCTCTCAATAATTGTCCTTTTCTTAGCTAAAAATGTCACTCTCATACAAACTGCTGAGAACAAAATTCTGTCTTGTCAATTTAGTCTATAGGAAAGAACAGTACTTTAATATATTAAAAACTAGCTTCCTGTAACATGACGAGCTAAGCTATTGCTCAAAACATTCACTTTTAAAATTGTACATAACAGTTATTGCTACCCACTCCTGAACAAACTGCAGCTCAGAAACTAGCCTTACACTCTTAAGAGACAATGACAACATTCAGCTGTACAGACCACTATTCAGTTTATGCAAAATGCATTCTCTAAAGTAGTAACTGCTGTGTGGCAGGATATTCCAGAGAATGGTGGGAACCTTGAGAATTTGCTATCTTTTAAAAATCACTAAGAGACTATCTACTCAGACAAGTTGTACCACTTGCATGATGCAAGGCTTGCATTTTACAGCAGTTTTTTCTCTTTTGCTGCTGATTACATAACAGAATGGGAGGGGTAACATTTGCTGAATTCTGACAGAAAACTGTCCACCTTTCTAATTTTGCTTCCATTGTTACAGTTTGTATCACGCAATGGTTTAGTGGTTAACTTACAAAAAGCCTGGGCTCATTGCATACCTATACTTTAGCATCTAAACAAGTTGTGTATACTTGTTAGTAGCTGTAAAGTCTTTTCAGCTCTTCTTTGCTGTAGCATAGGTATATGTATTGCTTTGTAAATTTGTTTTTGTAACTTATATTTCATAGTAATAATGTATTGTTGATGTGACTGTCTTTTGCTGTTTATGATGGGCCTCAAATAATGTATTTTCTATGTAATCCAAACCAACAACACGTAAACCTACATATGCGGAGGTCCTTACAAGAAGCTTACCTAAACATTAGAGAAGATCCTTACAAGAGACTTACTTAAACATTAGAGACCTCCCAAACACAAACACAAACACGCTTCACATAATACACCCGCTGCAGAACATAGTACACATAATATATCACACACCAGTGTCTCACCAATCAAGCCCCTGAGGCATAACACAAAAATAAACATCTTAGACATAGGCGACTCAGTTGTGAGACACATAGATGTCCCTCTCACCAGGCTAGATAAGGAAAAGGTCATGGTCAGCTGTCTGTCAGGTGTCCCGATCCGTCACATCACACACGCACTCAAGTCTCTCAGCAACAGGCACTGTTATGACTCCATCATAGTCCATGTTGGTGTAAACAACTTCAGGTGTACCTCACTGGATTATATGAATAGAGACATGACTGAGCTCGCTGATTATGTGTCTCAGGCAGGAATGTCCCTAGCCTTAATGAACATTTTACCTTCGCCTAGGATGATACCCCAATACAGGCAAAAAATGATTGATTTCAACAATTGGCTTAGTTTCTGCTGTTATTCAAAAGGGATCCAGCATCTGTCAGCTTGGGATGACATCGTCGACAGACCTCAATGCTTTGTCAGAGATGGTCTTCATCTGTCATCCCTGGGATTTTGGTTACTGGCTAAGACTCTTGCCATCCCTATAGTACCTTTTTTAGGCAATGTCACAGGAACAAAATTCCTGATGTAAAAAAGTTAAGGAGGCAGTGTTTCTAGATTTGAGACCATTCCTTCCCTCTACAAACAACCTCAAGGTTATGCTGCTAAACACTAGGAGTCTAAACCGGAAACTGCACTCACTGAAGCAGTCCTCACCCTGGAAGATGCTGACATTTATGCAGTCAGTGAGACCTGATTTAAGGCTGCATATACCAGGTTACATGTCTTTCCACAAGTTCAGACCTCAAACTGAATGTGTGAGAACTAAAGGAGGTGGTGTATTAATACTCATTAAAGATAAATACACCTCTAGATTGGATAAACAGCACAATTTCCTTAAATTACTTCTGGTAAGACCCCTCTTCAGGTCATTGTCAGCTATAGGACTCCTTCCATGAATCAGAACATCCACTCAGCCTACTTGGATCTACTTGAGTCAATCAAGGTACAACCAAACACCCTGGTTTTGAGTGACTTTAATTACCTGTCCATTGACTGGGTAAATTATACTTGTTCTAACTCACTTGTCCAGAGGTTCCTGGACTTTGTTAACTCCAGTGCCCTAAACCAGCTGGTTGATATACCCATAAGGGGCTCAAACATGCTGGACCTGATGCTCACCAACAATGGGGACTGCTGCACCACTCCCAGAGTGTGTGGCCATCCCTGGTGAGATCTGACCACAAATTAGTCTCACTAGAAATAACTATAACACAAGACTCCCTCTTAGCAACAACTAGAACTAAAAAACCTCTCCAAGGCCAATTACAACCTCTTATATGATGGCAAAAATAGCTTCATAGCCCCCCCCCCCATGGAACAGACACCTATGCTGAGTTATATACCAATGCTTTATGCAAGCATCTGTACAATTTTATTGACTCTGCTGTACCTGATAGAACCAAAGCAAGATCTTCAAGGAAAAACAAACCTGCCTGGTGGACAACTGCCATTAACATGCTATACAATACGAGAAAGAAATTGCTGTCTAAGTGTAGGAAGGAATGGTTTCAAAACTAGAAACACTGCCTCCCTAACTTAAACAAGCAAATAAGATTCCTAGTGAAGTTCTCCAAAGCTAACTATGAATCCAAATTAGCTTCCCTAACTAAGGATAACCACAAGGCATTCTTTAGTTACATCCATAACCTCAAAGGTAAGGCCCAGATTTGCACTGAACTTGCAGTTAATGGTACTACATATACAGAACCTGTGGATATAGCAAACCTGCTGTCTGACAGGTTCAGTGAAAACTTCACTCCCCTGTCCCCACCACATATACCCCAAAGTATACCTAACACCTGTCCCCCACTTAGTATCTCTGAGGAACAGGTCTTAAACGTCCTCTCCAAGGCCAAAAACACAGCCTTTATGGGGCCAGACAACATCCTGGGCTGCATTCTACATTGGTTAAAACAGGAATTAGTATCACCATTGGACATGCTTTTCATTCATAACCTAAGCACTGGCTTTATCCTAGTGGAGCGTAAAACAGCTACCATCATTCCTTTGCACAAATGGAGTGCATCCATGGACCCCAGGAACTATAGACCCATTAGCCTGACCAGCCTTATCTGCAAGGCCATGGAACGAATCATCATGGACTTTATTAACAAAGATATTGGAAATCTCCAAATACTTGACCCCACCCAGTTAAGCTTTGTCAAGGGGAGATCATGCCTGTTAAACTTGGTAGACTTCTTCCAGACAGTCAACAAAGCCATAGACAAAGGCAAATCTGTGCATACAGCCTACATAGACTTAGCCAAGGCCTTTGACACAATCCCTCACTCAGAAATCATTGATAAACTCACCCACCTGGGTATCAGCCCATATATTGTCAGGTGGGTTGCAAGCTGGCTCATTGATAGAACTCATACAGTCAAAATAGGGGACTCCACCTCCTCCAGCAGACCCTTTGCCAATAGTGTTCCACAGGGATCAGTTCTGGGACCCCTACTGCTTGGAATCTACTTCTCTGAAGTACAGGCTAAAACTAAAGTACTGTGGGTAACAAAGTTTGCTGATGACTACAAACTGGGAATGATCATTGAAACCCCTAGCAATGTCAACATCCTGCAAGAAGGTCTTATGCAGACTAATGACTGGTGCCAAAATCATGGTCTTAAACTTAATAATGCATTATTATCTCCTCTGGCAAGGGTGATGTTCCTGCAAACTATCACATCAATAGCAATACCCTAAGCACACAGTCAGTGGTGACAGATCTGAGCACAGGGGTTGACAGCAACCTTAACTTTGATCACCATGTCTCCACAGTGGTAAGAAGGGAATTTTATATTGCTCATCTCATAAGTAAGGCACTGGATCCAGAAAAAAAGAGGTTATAACCCCCCCTGTACTCTTCTATCATCAGGTCAAGAATAGTATACAATGCTTCCTTTGGTATGTTCCTTTCCAAACACCTGCAGCAATTGGAGAGACCTCTCAAAGGTTCTTTACAAAGAAAATTCAGGGTCTTCAAGATCTGTCTTATGCAGGCAGATTGAAATAATAGTCACTTTACTGTGTGTCATACAGACTGCTCAGAGGCAACCTGTGTCTTGCCATACAGAGCAATCTCTGACCCAGCTTTAATGGAAGTGCTGCATATTCGTAAGTCAAATGGCACATGGGTCACTCGCTCACAGGACCTTAACCTGGTATGTGATATCAACAGAACTTGTTGGAGAGACAGATTTGTCTCACAGAGGTCATCCCAATTTTAGAACAAGCTTCCTATTCATGTTAAACAAAGCCCTCATTGGCCCTATTTAAGTGAAATTTGGACGACTGGATGGGTAACTGGAAATTCACCCAGGGGGTTCCACCTGTGTCTCTCTTGAACAGGGGCAATAGGTGCTGATTTTAGTGTCTGCTTGAACCAGACACCCTTGGGAACATGGGTTGAACTTGGCTACACTTGTAAGGGCCCTGGAGCCATTAGCCTAGCAACCTCCTATGATCCTATGATCCTGTGTTTGTTACTGCAATTGCCCAAGTGGCCCATGTCATGGATGAAAAGACTCTTTTGACCAGTTCACTTACTTGGTTAGCATAGCATAGCATGTATAAATAAATGAATAAATAAATAAATTAATTAATTAAATTCTATAAATCCTAAAACAAAAAAAAGATATATTTTATCAGCACAAAGCACTTAAATTTTTAAAATTTTGAAAATAAGCACAACTGAGCTGGCAGTGGGTAGGTGGGTGGGTGCGAAGGGAACAGAGCAGTTAATGCCAGCTTATCCTCCTTGGGGGGGACATGCCATGCGGGGTCCAATGTGCAAGTTTACACTTGCATTAGTGGTACTTTATACTGCAGCTGAAGACAGCATGTGTAGGGTAGATGTGGATTTTGGCATGCAAACCCATTGCATTAGCCACAGCCACAGCAGGGGATACTAGGGCATCAGATGGAAACCACTGATTCCTAGCATGCATGGTGACTCTGCTCTGAACCCACTTCCCAAGGAAAACAAATGAAATGTATAACTCTTACCTATGGAGGAGCAAATGATCAACAGGAGGTCTGGTGGGGCTCAGTAAAAAAAAGAAAAACAAGTATAATTATTACTGAAGTTTCAGAAAACTAGGCCAGGGCATTCATGATTCTGAGTCAGAAGTAACCACTGCATGCCATGCTTCAAAAATGCCTAATCTGTCATATACTGTTACTAAATTCTATAGACAACAGTAAATGTTATAATGATTTTTCTAACATTAATATTTATGTCTTTATAAACCATGCTTAATATTAGTTTATCTGGGTAGACAAATATTGAAGTAGTTCAAAATAAAGCTAAGCTTCCCTACCCCAGTTCTATTGTACAGCTGCTATATGAACACTTAATAAGGTAGTAGCAAATATAACTACATAATGTTTACTTGAACTCTAATGACAATAATAAATTTATTCTACACAGACAAGCTAAACAGACAATATACTAGAAGGATGGTGGTAGTGACCCATATAAAGCAGGGATCTGTGCCATTTGGTTATTTTAATTGTCTTCAAGAGAAAACATACAATGTGCTGACAGGCAATGTGCTACCCACTAAATGCTCATATGTGGATGAACTGTTAAAGCTTTGCACATGACTGAGATATAATGCAGAGTATACAAAAAAGAAAAAACAAATATTCACACATGTGTGTCTGTGTGTGCGTGTGCGTGTGTGTGTGTGTGTGTGTGTGTGTGTGTGTGTGTGTGTGTGTATGTATATATATATATATATATATATACATACATACATATATATATATATATATATATATATATATATATATATTTTTTTTTATTTATTTTTTTTTTTTTGCATGTCAACTATCTGATCACAACTGTCTTAAATGCACATTGTCAGTTTAGTGGGTCTGTGAACCCATTTGAATTCAGTAATATATCAAATCCACTACACTGAAGAAGCTCCATTTTTGGAGCAAGACATGGCTTGCTTCTATTACTTTGGTGTTGACCAGTATTGGCATCAATCCTCCTTTCTCCCTGTTACTATATGGGGCATGGGTTTTCTCTGGGTGCTCTGGTTTCTTCCCACATTCCAAAACCATAAAATAGGTGGTCTTGACACTCCACATTGGCCATAGATGTCAGTGCGTATGTGCATGCGTGTGTGTGTGTGTGTGTGTGTGTATATATATGGTATGGAAGAACAAACCTGGCAAGGCAAGCTATTTGGCAATGTGAACATTGTCACTAAGTGATCATCAGTGTTTATGTGACACCCTGACCCTATGTTTTTGTTTTGCTCATATCAATAAATTACTGTTTATTTTAACAGCACTGTGCCATGCTTCCCTTTTGGATTATATTTGTTCTATGCACAACCATATATATAATATATCTGCATGTGTGTGAGCACATATGTGCATGGATAGAGTGAGTAAGTGTGTGACTACCTGAACTAAAAGTTGATTATCTTAAGATGGGGGTGCTAGAGAATATACATTTTTCTACATGTAGATATAGGGTTCTATGTGCTTAACAAGCCTGTATTTTTCCCAGTTTTAGAGCATAAGTGCAACAATTAATATGATACAAAAGTCTTTGCATATATCATTTATGTTATTGAATATATCTGGTGTATCACACCATGGTAGCTCTCTGGTTGAACGTAATTGCTTTCCTGTGATATTTCTGCATTCCTGTGACACAGGCTTCCAAGGAATTTACATTCAGTATTTACTAGACCTGTCTATGAAGGTCATTCATGTATAAGACATATATATATATATATATATATATACTGTCATCTGAATCAATGAATTATGGTCATGAATGGAAGAGTCTGGATGATGAATATTACTAGTAGTATTTGCATATATCCTTCATCCAGTACTGGTTTTTAAGTAAATACTTCATCAATATCACTGCAAAATTAACTTCTTTTTTACTATTGACTTTACCTGTATAATGCATTGAACCTGTGAAATACATTGTTATCATTCTTGCCCACTCTGAACATTCTATGCTAACCTGCATGCTGTACTACATATGTTACTGTTGTATAAATATTTTTTGTCCTATTTGTTATTGTTATTATAGTTGTATCTGCTTGTTTATGTCTTGGAGCTTATCTCCCCCGGCCTCTACTGAAAATGGACATATATCCAGTTAGACTAGCCCAGTCAACAAATGTAAAATAATAAATAAAATAAAATTTGATACTATCATTAATTATGCTGGAGTTAGATGAGATAAAAAAGATGCTATTTAATAAGTAATGTTATTTAGATGTTAAAACTGAAAGGTTGCTAGGGTACCTGTAAAAAACCCAAATAGCTATCAAGTGAATTCAGGTTTGGATGACACTGTGTTTAAAGAGGTCTGGCATAATATCAACTATTAATAACTGCAGGATAAAGCAATTTCTGCATTTTGAAGCCATGTTTCAGTGGCTGTTAAAGCTTCCTGAGTAAGTTTTTGGATGTATACCATGTTGTCAGATATGCATATGAGAGTGGAATCATCTGCTTGTTGCATTAGGGTGGCCTGTTGTATTGAAGTATACGCTGTGTTGGTGAAAATGTTACAGAAGAGTGGATGAAGGATATTGCCTTGTGGTACACTGGTGGTGACTGGGAGGTAAGGAGAGAGCATGGAGTGCCATTTTGCTTACTGATAACTATTGGACAGGTAGCTTTTGAACCACAGAAGGATGGGCTGAGAAAGACCTAGTGAGGGCACTTAAAGTAGAAGTTTGTTGTGACAAACTGTGTTGAAGGCTTTAGTCAAGTCTAGAAATAAGGAAGAGACTGGTTTGCCATTGCCTCTAGCTTTATAGACAATATCTATATAGGTTAGAAGGGCAGTGCTAGTACTATGGGAAGATGGAAGCCATGTTGTGTAGGGGATAGGAGTTCTCCCTGCATATGACATTCTAGCAATTGTTTTGGAATGCATTTTTCAAGTATTTTGGTGAGGAGAGATAAGATTGCTATAGGGCTAAAGTTATTAATGTCTGTTGACTTTCCTCCTTTGTACAGAGGGATAATGTGTGACTTTTCCATTAAAGGAAAGAATGTGGGATTCCTGGATTGACCTATTTATAAGGATTGAGACAGGATAGGCAATGTTATTGGCTGTTATTTTTAGTTATCCCCTTGGAAGGTCATCATCTGAAGAAAAGCATAGTTTGAGTTTGTTTAAGAATTGTTTTATATAGGATGTGGGCACAAGTTTGAAAGTGAAAGTGAACATGGTAATATGTGACTGTTGGACAAGGCTGGGATTAGATGTTGAGGAATCCTTGGTTAGAAATGCTATACTGTCTATAAAATACAAATTGAACTGTACTGCAGTTTCGAGTTGTGAGTTATCAGGAGAGGGTCCAGGCTGAATTTTTGGCCAGGATGTAAAACTTCTTTCATAGGCATCCAAATTTTTAGGGCTGTATTTAATTTTATTCTGAAAACTATTGTAGTATAGTTTTTTGTCTTCATTTATTTACTTGTTATTACAGTTACAAAGCTTTCTGAAGTTATGAGGTGTTTTGTACTTCTGCCATTCTTTCCATGTTTTTTGTCTTTCCTGCATTAGCATTCTACTCATTTTTGAATAGCCAAATTACATTATTTGTTTTCATCCTTTTCCTTCTAGGAGGTGCAAGACTAATTAGGATATTTAGAACAGTTGTATTTAAGTCAATTACAGATGACCTAATGGGAGGATTTTTAGGAAGTTCCAGTTAATAGATGATAGTGCATTAATAAACATTTCTGGGTTAAACGTGGAAAGATTATGTGTTGTTTTATAAATATGCTGTTTAACTGGATGTGTGAGATGTCTAGTTGCATAGACTGGGAGATGATCACTGAGAGAGTCTGACATTGTACCTGTGGTGGAGTATTTGCTAGGGTCTGATACCAGGATCCAGTCTACTAGAGAATTTGGTGTCTCGCTATAATGTGTGGGGCTATTAACACATGACTCATTTACTTTTTGTACCTGGAAAACTGTAGATACAATAATTTTGTCTGCAATGTCAAAAGAGTCAGCTACAGTTACTAAACAGCAAAGGAAATATTCAGCAAAATGTATTCCTATCATATGAGACAACAGATATAAATTCAGCTATAAGTGGTTAACAAATCTATTTTTACTAAAAGGAATTTGTCAGACATAGACTACGCCTCCACTTCTAATCTGGACACGTACAGCTATTTATAAAGATAAATTAAATTATGAAATTAGTTTTCAGAAGCAGTAGTTTTAAAGCCTAAATGTTATTAATTGTTTTTATTATTTACCGTTAAGTTTAATTATTGTCTTATTGATACCATTGTCACTAACAAATCATTCATGCATTCCTTATGAAGACCAGCAAGTCTTAATGTATTCTGATTGCACTACAGACATTATTAAAACTAGCCTGCCCTCAGCCCCCCACTTGTATGACATAAACCTATAGTGAGATTCACAAACACAAGTAGTTATAATGCTTGACACTGCAGTGTGCCTAAAGTTGGTGTGACATAAATAAACTAATGAATCGTCAAGGAGGGACACTGATGAAACAGTGCTGTAGTTTAAATATCTGGAGTTTAGTTAGACATATTTTTTGTGCAGGTCACATGTTGACAAAGTGCTGGCAAAACCATATGCTATGATCCCTCATTGATATAGGATCATTTATTTTCTAACTAAGGAGTTTGGAACAGTATCATGTAACAGGGTAATCTGTATCCTGTATAAAATGGACTTGAAATCAGCACTGCTAGTTTCATTAGAAATACTTGGAAATGAGGAACTGTTTTCTTCAAGATATCTACATCTGTTCAGCAGGGCTCAAGATGGAGTATTACTATGTCACTATAACATATCTGGTTGCCTGTTGAAAAACTACCAAGTCTCTGACTCTCTTTCTAGGTGCTTTTATTCGTAAACTTCTGATCTAGGCACTGCTACTAACATAGAATCTCTCAGACAGGCCATATCTCAAATCCTTTACTTGAAAGACAGCCCCACAACAGCCCTAACATTTTCCTTAACTCTTATCTAAGTTTATTAGTAAGACTTACAGTGATAATCTTCAAATTGAGAGTTTATGTCTATTAAAATTAGGTCTCAAAACACTTTCAGCATATTCACCTCTGCCTCAAAGAAGTATCTAAACAGATGAAAGCACTCACTGAGTTATATATTTGGCTCTTCAGTTTGATATTATTAAGATTCATTCATGAAAGATAATAATTCTAGTGATCCTTGCAGGCATTTCTCTATGATCAGCTGAGTGATACCCTCAGGCATTTCTCTACGTTCAGCTGAGTGATACCCCCAGGCATTTCTTTACTATCAGCTGAGTGATACCTTCATGCATTTCTCTATGATCAGCTGAGTGTTGCCTTTAGGGAAGATAATATTTACTTTTCATATTAGCATTAATATTTGTAAAATCATGGTACGTATAAGGTATTGGCAAATTTTATCATAACAGTTACATGATAGGTAAGACAGCTGCATTTATATTTGACTTCTGTCTAGTGCAATTAAAGAAATACTGTTGTTCATGTACTAATTATTCACATTGTCATAATTCTTACATTTTGTAAGAGGTGCTTACGGTTCTAGAAATATGAAAATCTGTTTCAATTGTGAGAATATAACTTTTTATCAAAAGGCAATAATGCATCCATTGGAAGCCAGAATTCAACATTACATTGCTCTACAGGAAGGATTTTAGTCTTCTTGTCATCTGGAAAAATACATCCCACTTTATAACAGGAATGGTAATCTAGGCTGCCATGGAATGTGCACTCTTTGCTTGTAACTTTTTATATTTTTATGTGGCTAGCTTGTAGCTGGCAAGGACCCTTGTGCTTGATTCCATGCTCAATAAAAGAAGCAAATAATAAGGTATAAGAAACAATAAAAAATAAATGTAGTTTCCATCGCAGTACAAGATGGTGACTTGGATGTGAAATAGTTTCTATCTAAAAGGACACTTAGCAGTTATAGTTCAGCTTTATATAAGTTTATTAGTTCAGAAGGTTTTGATAATATTAGAAGTACTGAAAAATATGTAGAGTAGTCTTCGGGAAGACCTTTTCTGGTTTATATTATACACTTGCAGAGAGGAAGGGTTGTTGTTGTTGTTTGTCTTTTGGCGTTTCCCAGTTAGGGGTTGCCACAGCGGAACTCTGGTCTGCCAATGATTGGCAGTTGTTTTTTATAGTGTTGAGTTGCCAGCCTGATGCCCAACCTTCAACGAAGGCACTCCCATTCAATGCATGCCTTTCGAATGCCCACTCGACCACGGGGAGGACATGCAGACTCCACACAGAAGGCACTCCCAACCCAAGCCGAGAATCAAACGGGAGAACCTCTTGCTGTGAGGCAACAATGCTACCGCTGCACCGCCAGGGAAGTACACTTGCAAAGAGGAAGGGCAGAGAGGAAGGGAATAAACATAATTCATTTATTTATCATTTGTCATATTTGTTCTACATCCTGGAATGGATGCGTAGTTAGCCATTGTTTTCTCTTCAATGGCAAAAGCAATTCTCAAAGCTGCAAGACATATTGAACAGGTTTAGATTATTCTTTCTACAGAGATAAAATAAAAATGAAAGGTATTAATTTCCAATGGTTCAAATGCAAATGCTTAATTATTTTCCATGCAATTCCCAAATCCGTCTCTTCTTTCCTAGATAATCTTTATTAGTATTTACAAACATAGCTGGATCACAATACATTTATTTCTTTTCTTCTAAATCATATTTTTTTTTTAGTTTTTACAAACATAACTGCATCATAAACACATGAAAATATATTTTCATAATAGAGTTACAGCAGTACTACAAATCCTTACTGAAATTACCTATTATGATGTCTCATTTCTGCTTAAACACCTCTCCTATATTGCTACATCTTGTACATTACAGCATGAGCACTCTATCACAAAGTTTTCATTCCCTACTCACGTCACTTGTCTACTGCAATGATCTCTATCTCCTCTCTCTTTTTGATCCTAACTACTTTACCCTCTTCTTCACTAAACTCTTCTCTATAACTCAGTCTCTTCCCCCTCACTTTCCTTACCCTCCTCAGAGTCCTGCTCCTCTTCTTCACTTCTGGTCCTTCCTCCTCCTCTTCCTACCCAATGATCTCACATTTCACAGTCCCTTCTGGTATATACTAACTCCATTCTGTCCGCTGTCATTCATGACTTTCCTGGTCTTCCAACTCTGGATAGACATGCCACTCCTTATGTACCTTTCCCAATAAATTGTTCACAACCACCATGCCATCTCCTTGGACAGGCCTCCAACTAACCTGCATTGTCACAATTTTAATAATCACCCTACTCTACATCTGCAACATGCCCTCTCATCTCACTTTCTTGTTTTTTAATCTAACTGGGGTTTTGTACAAGTGGAGTAACAACCTCTTCTGAACAGTTACCACAGCTTGCACTTTCCTTGGACCCATACATGCTCCCCAACTCTCCTCCCACACTTTGTCTTCACAACGTACCTTAAACAATTTCATTCAACTCTCCTTGAATCTTCCATCCATAATTCAGTTCTCCTACTTCCATATTCTGAAATACCCTTCCTATTCTTCTCTTTGCATTTCCTGTCCATTAATTCATTCACTCCACCTCTTTCTCACTTCTGCCTCGCTTGCATCTTAAGAATCAACTTTCTACCTCTTTAAGTTTTAGCTATCCTTTTCACCTTTCCATCTCTTCAAACTCCTTAAGACCTCCTCATGATTCTCACATTCAAATGCATCCTTATCCATCCATCTTGCCAAGATAGCCCTTATATGTTGCCATCCCCATGCAATCCTTCCTCCCTCCCAACATAGGTAAGCAGGCAAATGGGATATGCCTCTGTATCAGGAGGAAGGACTGAGTAAGGTTTTCTTGTAATATTTTAATACTTTCAATTAATTTTAGTAAGTGATCTGTTTTTAGAATAGCACTTGTAATACTTTAATACTTTCACTTTGTTTTGTTGAGTGCTCTGCACTTGGAATCTGATTTAATTTTACAGTAAAAAGTTATAAAGATACCTTTACAAATTCAGCCTTTTGACAGCATTACAAACTCAAAAATACCTTTAAGCATAACAGATCTGCATTGCAAAGTGATACTGGCCTAAAGTTTGCATGATCTTTTGAGTTCTCTTCCCTTTTGACAAAACCACAACCATATTTTTCCTAATTGTCAGTGGCAACACCCCACCCCCATAACTGCTCATTAAATACATACTGCAAACTGCCTACTACTTTCAGCCCTACCATCTTATAAAATCCATGGGAAACTGTAGCTTACCACCCTGAATATATTTAATAGTACTAACGACATCCCCTTTGATATACCCCTGTTCAAGATGCAGCTGTCTATCTTCACTAAATTTAACTCCACTGTACATTTTCACTATTCATTCCTCCCTTACCTATGACCTTCCTGATGGTACATTTCATAACATTTTACAAACCCTACCAACATCATCTTCTTCTTACACACTTGCCTCATGTCTTCCATATTGGCTGTTCTAAGATTGGCTCTGGTCGTTAACCTTTTAGCCTCCAAATTAAGAACCATCCCTGCCATTATTTTTGTCCATTATCTCACCCTCTCTCCTAATTTCTACTGCTTTTTAGCCTTTTCTTAATACTTGAGCAATTTCTGCAACTCCCTGTTTGTACTTATTTTTTTTAGTTTCTTTCTCTCTTTGACATTTTGCAGCCTCTGCAACACTTTCTCCCACCTCCTCACTCATGCCCTGTTTTACCTATTGCATAGTCCAGTCTGACCCATATTTTTCTCCACCAGACTATTTCAAGCATAGTATTCTACCAGACTATTTTATTTCATTATCCTTCTACCTAATTCTCCTTTACCACATCTTCAGCTACTACCCTTCAACCACACTACCCACTCATAAGTTCATAGGTTCATGGGCATGTACTTGTAGAACATTTTAAGCCTAGCTAATTTCCCTCAAAAGTGAGACTCAAACCCTGTACTTTGCATCTGTAAGGTAAACACCTTAACCATTATTCCAGACCTGAACCTCAAATCCTCTTCTTTTACCATGTCACCACTCTGTCCACCTTATCTTCTTGGTGCATTATCTGATAAACACATCTGTTATGTTTACTAATATCACCTACCTCTGCACCCCTGTTTACTGGAATCATGTCCAATCAGCTCTCCTGTCTGCATTCATTCTATCAAAAATGGAACTATAATTTTTCTTCCACTCTCCATTCATGTAGCAGCCAGTCTCTCTTTCTATCTCTAACCTCACTCCAGACTTGAACCCTATACCACATTTGAAATCCCTTGTTATTATCATTCGTTCCCCTTTCTCTCTTTACTTTTTAACCACATTGAAAAAAGCCTATTCATCATAATTTCATTTCTACACTTCATTACTACCCAATCACTCCCCTTACTTTTACTATATTAACTATATCCTGCCCTAGACACCAATGTGGCATCTCTACCCTTATGTTGGACTTTTGCTATCCTTCACAGTCGCACTCACCTATCACAAAGCCTTTTCTCAGGAACCAGTGTCCTTATCCTTAAAACAACTTCTACTTCTTTTACCAGTCTCTGCAGTGTTTCCCTCATAGCACGTTTTATCTGTCCCTTAGTCTACATAACTACCACCAAATCCTTACCAACTTTTCCTGTTCCTCCCACCACCATCCCTGCTCTATCCATCTTTGTGCCTCACTAGCTTCCTGACCATGTAATTCTTATTCTGAGCTAGATCCATTGGACTCTTGATTCTTACATTCAAATGCCAACACCTTCTCAGTGACAACACACCACTCAAGCTGCTGCATACCTTTGCCATCCTAAAAACTCCTTACTGCTGCCACCCATCTAACTAGCAACACCCTTGCATCTTTTAACCAGCTACATTTCTGTTCAATGTCAACTTCACTCCCCAGACATGCACATCTCAAAAATCCATTTTGTACTCTGTTACTCTATCCTACTCCCTCACAACTCCCTTTCTACCCATAATAAGCCCACTTTCTTACTCACTGTCTTTATATTCCTTCTACTACCATTTTAAACCAGCTTCTTTCTACATCAAAATGTAACCAGCCTTATTACTTCCTCTCCAGTCTTTCACAGTAATGACCCTGCTAAATGCTTTAGATTCCCTAACCAGCCCATTAATCTACCCAGATATCACCCTCTATTAAGCAGCATATATATATATATATATATATATATATATATATATATATATATATATAAAATTAGGTGAGCAGTTCATGTAACCAGCTCACGAAGACAGCTAATGTGCTAATAAATATCATTAGTCCCTCACAGCAGCAATATTGTCTATGCCTAATCTTATCTGCAAATCCCCATGGTCATACATCAACACTCTTCTCCAATGTTATAAAAGTACTGCAGTTTCTTCATTCATTTTTCACTCTGTTATAGGCAGAAACAAAACAACATCCACTCTCTGCCAATAAAATACAATATTGATTATAACTGTGTACAGATGGAGAATTTTACACTAAAAATTGAACTTAAAATAACTTTGGTTTATGCATGGGTCATGCCCAAATCAAGTGGAGTAAGATGGATTTAAATATACTTAAGGAGGTAACCAAGAAAATGTGATGTCTGAGAGAAACAGTAATAGCACATGATGTGGGCTTAACTGAGATGATTGGCAAGATACTTGAAGGAGCAAACTGAGGAAATACAGGTATGATGTCTGACAGGGTCAACAGTAGAATGTTTCAAATGTATGTTATTAGAGGTCTATCATGACTGAAAATAAAAGAGTTCCAAGTCATGGGTCATTCCTAAATTTAGGCATCCTGTAGTGTGCTGGCAGATTATGATATATGCCTAAATTCAGACAGCCTGCACCATGTTAATTAGCATGTAGATTCAAAGTGGCATCATTCCAAAACTTAAAAGCATTTCCTACATGACTAGGTTATGGAATGTTGACAGAATGGTTGCAATGTAACTTGAAGGATTATTTGACTGAGAGTTCTATAATTTGAATCAAAATGAATCTGCAGGACGGTGCATCTAGTTTATGAATAAAAAAACTACCATGACTATATCAAACAACTAAAATGCCAAAGAAATTTGTAAAGGAACTGCACAACAAGGGCATGCCTTTCTATCAGTTTATTATTAGATAGAATAAACAACATGATTATGAACTAGCAAAAATGGCCACATTGACAAACTCCCTTTGATGTTTAATATGATAGGAAAGAGGACAGTTAACTTCAAAAGTAACAAAACAGTTTTGGTCAGAGCAGGAAGGCATGGAAAAAAATACACTTTATAGTTATCCTAAAATGTTTTGCTGACTGGGGCAACGCTTCAACTCATTCTTATTTTTAAGGAAGTAAGGTGTTTACTTTACAGACACAAGGTGCGGGGTTTGATTTTCACATGGGGTAATTGGCTAGGTTTAAAATGGCCCACAAGGGCAGTTAGCCTAGTACTAATCTATGAACCTATGAACCTATGAATCTAAAAATTCCTTATGCTATGAAAAGGCAGGGGCATCCAAAAGAGTGGACAGAAGAAGAAGAAGGAATGAGCAGATGGCTGAATAATGTCTGAAATGTGCACTCCTGACAAAAAACTGCCAGTGCTTGTTTGGGTCATGTTTAGATGTAGAGTGAGGCAAAATGTATGCAGACAATATTAGCTGAGATTCTTCATGGTCTAACATTAGTCTGAGACCATTAGATGTTTGCTTTATTAAGCCATAACACCACGTACAAAACAAGTAGTGTGAAATGAGGAGAAGTTGTGGATAGCAATTAAAAAGAATTGAAGGATTTTATCTGGGAAGGGAAGACAGCAAGGGTCAAATGGGATAAGCTGATTCTACCATTAGAACAAGGCAGACTGGGATTACCTAATTTGAGGGGGTATTTTAGAGCAACATAGTAAATGCCCTTATACATAGCACAAGCAGAAAACTATAATTCAAAGTGGAAATGAATGATGCTGACACAAGGAGAAAGCTCAAGAAATAAGGAGAGATTGGGATTTTGGATGCAGACTCTTAAGGAGAACAACCAAAATCATGCAGAGTATTATATTCATAAAATAGCAGGGAGTATTCTAAGAACCAAACCAGCACAAGAATTTAGAAAATAGATTTTGCTGATAGGGTTGACTGTGGTCAGGGATACAGATAATAGGCAAGAGGAATTATTGGAGAAAACTAGCAAAGGAGCTAAAGTATTGGGAGCAAATAGTTAGAAAGGAAAAGGCAAGATAATGGGAATAGGCCAAGAGTGTATTTTGACTGCAGGTTAAAGATTGCCTTCCCTATCAAGTATTGGTATCAGAGTACAGGCAAAGAGAAAGAAATAGGGGAGTCATAAATGAAAGATCAGCACTGGTAGAGTTTTTAATAGAATCTAGATAAGAAGCTGCAGTTAAAAACAATAATTAGTAAAGCATATAAAATATTTCATAATTATAAGAATCAATCAGAGGAGCTGATGTATATCTCCCAAATATGCAACAAAGTCTGGATGATTTAGGATCTTTGCCTGGAAGTGTTTACATAGATAATCTTATACCCCAAGTAGACTCCAAAGAATTTTTCCTCAGGTAGATAGCAAATGTTGGAGGTATGATGGCAAGAAAGTGATAGCTGGGAACATATTTTTTTGTAGTGTAATGGGCTGGTGGACTTTTGGGATTCCTTGCAGACCGCTCTGTCAGAGATGCTGGGTGAGCAATTTGGACTGACTGGGGAGATTATTTTTTTGAGTTATGCTACAGAATTAGAATTGCTTAGACATAGTAAAGCCTTGCTGAGTCTAAATGTGGTGGCTGCAAAAAATGCAATTACTAGAAAATGGAAATCAAAGTCTAGAACAACTTTACTAGAAGTAGTCAATATAGTAACAGAGATAAAACAACTGGAATTGGGATCTTTAGAAAAGGGAAGGAGCAAACTACAAAAATGGGAATTGTGCGAATAATACATGCAGAGCAGGAATGAGGTTTAAGAGGCAGGATTTGAATGAGCCATATAATGCTTAACTGACAATGACTGGATGGTTTATAAGTGATGCATAATGTTTACAACTACATTTGTTTCAATGGTGTCTGTGATGTAAATGGTTTGCAACTAAAGTGATATCATTTTGTATGTTTTTTCATTTATATTAATATAAGATTACCTTTATCATATGTGTAAATTTAATAAAGATTTTTGGAAAAAAAACAAGTAGTGTGAAAGGCAAAACCCATGTACAAACATGCAAACACTTATCTGTCTATGTACAGATGTTGATATATATATATATATATATATATATATATATATATATATAGATATATAGAAAATATCTATTTCAGATAAGCAACCAGAACAATGAAATCTACAACATTGAGCCTGAAACATTAACGCTGCAAAGCACTGAAGCATGGCAGTAGGTGGTTGTCCGAGATCACAGTATAGTGGGGAGTGGGGTTTTGTCCTGTCCCTGCTAGAGTGCAATAAAGGAGTTTTTATATAAATAATTAAAAGGTGGTGTGGGGGTGCAGGCATGCTTGCTTCCCTCCAAAAAATGTGTATTGGATATTTTTCTTTCGCTGCCGATGTTTCTGGCTTGACATTGTGGTTTTCAATATTCTGTCTGCTTGATTACTTCTCTATCTATCTATCTATATATATATATATATATATATATATATATATATATAAATATATATATATATATATATCCCACCGCTGCTAGGCTCAGTAAGTCAGAAACATTTCCATCCCTTCTTACTGTAATTATTTATGGCAGAATGCATAGTTTGCAAAAAGAAAAAAAAAGTTCATCAAAAAATACACATTTTTGTCTCTCTTTATGCAGATTGGAAATTGACTCATAATCAGTCTGCATTTACAGGCAGTCATGTAGGGACCAAACAATGGTGAAATTTAAAGTGCATTGTTGAGTGGGTTCATATCTAAATATTAATCAGAGTGACAAGCTCATTTTGGCCTCACCCAAAGGCAATTAGACACAGAAACTACAAGCAGTACTGTGTAAGTCTACAAGAGAAGTCAGTGGAATTACTTGTTAAAGCACATTTAAAAATAACTGTATGAGATGTCAAATACTGCCAGAATGCCAATTACTAATATATATTTGGTGAAGTGATATAAAATTGCTGAAAGATTACTTACCCAAAAAAGAAGTTCATAGGTTCATAGGTATACTCTCGGCTAACTTCCAGCAGGGCCTGTTTAAGCCAAACTGTGCAACCCAACCCAATTGTGTCCTAATGTATCATGTGCATTTATTGGGGTGGGGATTGTTAGTTAGGAAGTTTCTAGAGGTTATGTGTGGGGTACTAGGAAGTTTCTAGAGTTTACATGGGGGTGCATTATTTCGGGTGGGGTATATTAGTTTGGGGGAAAGCGCATAGTGAATTGCTCAAAGGTTGCTTACTACAAGGGAATTACTGAAGGTTGCTTACTACAAGGGAATTCCTGGAAGTTTGCATATCAAAAATATGAACCATTAATGTACTCAAGTAAGAACTTACTGTAACAAGTAGCAATAATGGTAAAATTGTATCAAACTTCCAAACTGAAAAACATAGCCTGTTGCATTTTAAATGTAGGGATTAAATGAATAAACTATAAAGCAATGCAGTACCTAATTATCTGGGACTTGGGGAAACCTGTGGAAATTCCCCTAATAAAAGTAGTGAACCAGTAACTGATATATATAGAATGTTGGAAAAATGTTTGTGGCAATACAAAATCTATGCACAATTAAATGATAAATGATAAGAAGAATTGATATATTGACTTTTCAGAGGAAATAAGTCAGACAATTATTGAATGTGTACAGTGAGGTGCAATAAGGAAAAGCATTGTTTTGATTTTTGAGAAGTTTGTTTGCCATCATAGTAATATGTAAAATGCTAATGAAGATAATATGAAATTTTTGAAACAGTTCACAAGTACAGCTGGACAGAAGTAACATATCCTCATTACACTGTTTGCTCTGTGGCTAGAAACAAAGCTTTGTGTCATGTGAACGAACTATGTATTAATAAAAGAAGTCCAAGACAGTGGGATCCTTTCTAATGAAAGAAAGGTTGGTTGTTGGAAAGAAGGGAACCCAGTGAGTGAGGTCTTTGAAGTAAAAATAAATAATATGGTTTATGGCTTTATAATGTATAAAGCCAAATTTAAACAGGCTGCTGAAGTCAAATTTAAAAGCATGATGAGTTGTGACAATGAAAGGAGTACTACTTACATAAAACAAATATTTTGGAATGTGTGTGTTGTGCTATGTTAAACATAAAGGAAAACTGCTATCACTGTGTACTTTTGTTTAAAGATACCATAATTCCTTTGGAAATACACAGTACTAGTAGAAACTGCTAAAAGGCTGTGTATGTAAACCCTGCTTGTTAAGAATAAAAATGTGCAGTGTGTTTGGAGCATTAATAAAAACGTGCCATGTGTTTCGTGCACTAATAAAAACAAACAGTGCGCTGGGAAGACTAACAAAAACATGCAGTGTGTTGGGAGAACACTGACAAATGGCAAAGCTTTAAATGGCACTGAATTTTATAATGTCCTGCTAGAGAAAGTACATAATTATACACAATAGTGAATTGTATTAAATGCTGTCTGAACAGTAGTGAAAAATCTCAGCTCAATTAGTCTTTTATTTGTAAAAGAGGCCAAAACCATGTAGATAGTTTTATTGAAATTTTGAATAATAATAGATTCAATTTACATTTTGATGGTTTGCAAATAGGGATTAAAATTGTTTTTTTTTTAGATATTATTATGGAGGGAATTATAAATACAAATTTTAAAACATGGGTACACAGAAAATTTGATGATGGGTGTCATTTTTTGCATGGACACAGCTGTCACCCTCCCCATACTTTAAGGGCCTTACCGTATGGGGAATTTTTAAGATTAAAAAGGTTGTGCAGTGATGTAGATGAATTTATACAGAAATTTGATAAAGCTACACATATGTTTTATAAAAGGGGGTATGATAAAGATTTTTTGTGAGAATGCCAACAAAACGTGTGTGGAAGTTTTAGTAAAAGGCATATTTTCTGTAGGAGTGCAGAAAACATGCAAGGAATGAAATTAATAATGGGATGGCAAAGGAATCTATATTTTTGTCACAAGGTTTACATTATTTTCAGAGAAATTGGTTAGTTTAGTTAAATATTTTTGGGATATCTTAAAAAAACACAAAGACTTGAGTCCTATATTAGAAAATCAAACAAGAATTTCATATAAACGTGGCAGGAATATTGTTGATAATCTGGTTCATGGTAGATTCCATATGCCAATCATGAACTTAAATAATGAAATAACACACACAGGCACAATTCCTTGTGGAAGATGTTGATGTTGTGCTTTTGTAGTAAACGGCTTCTCAAATATAAATGGTAAAAGATTTGAAACTGAAGGGAATTTTAGTTGTGATAGTGGGGAGGTGATTTATGCTTTAAGGTATCCATGTGGTAAATTTTACACAAAAGATCCTTTGCTACTTGAGTTAAGGAACATGTTATGGATATCAGAAAAGGTAAGGTAGAAAGTCCTATAACTATGCATGTCAGGGATTTTCATAATGAGGAGGTACAGATGCTACAGGTTACAATATTAGAACATGTTCATTATGAGTTTTATGATGTTTTTTGATATAAAAAGTAGGCTCCTTAAGGAGTCAATATTTATTTTAAAATGTGATATTCTGTCCCCTAGGGGTCTAAATAATTAATGCAACTGGAAGTGGCTAATTTAGTTTATATTAATTAATTTTAACTGTTTAATTTGTTTAATATTTTGTTTGTTGACTTAATTGGTTGGTCTTGTGTATTTAAGTATGTGTTTTTGAGTATAGTATTGCACTCTGTAAAGGGTAATTGAGCTGAGGTGTTTTTTCTTCTTCTTCTTTTGTTTTAATAAAGAGTTGAAATATATTAGGCTATCTGTTTTGTTTGTGGTTACATATAATTGGAGCTTTGTTAAGTTTTCGCTGTGGTTGCTTGTAGTGAGAAATCTGTTGTAAAGTATATGAAACATACCTAAATGAAAAAAAAAGTTTTTATGAGTACTGACTTGTTAAAGCTAAAGAACTAGTCCACCTGGGAGGCTTTGGATGAAGGATTATCTGCTGTTGTGGCTTAACTGGACATGGCAAAAACCTTTGATTCTATTCCACATTCTTGAGTCATTTATTAGTGAAAAACATAAGCTATAAATGTATTTGTGACAGGATGGATAGGAAATTGGTTAAAACGCAGGAAATATAGAGTTAGAATAGATAATGTGTTTCAGAAGAGAAGATGACAACCTTTTGTGCCCCATATGGGTTGATATTAAGATGTGTGCTGTTTAACATTTTTATGGTAAGTTTTCTAACTTGATGATATGATTTAAAATACATTGATTATATTAAAGTGAGTTATGTAATTACTGGGTTAGGAGACCAGTTTCTGGTTCAGGATTATCTACTTCCCTTAAAACTTTAGGCAAATCTGAACCACTTGCAGGGGGATTCAATAAAGTTTTATATTCAGTAAACTCTGCATAGCAGTGTGCAGCAGTACGCACTCACATGCAAATACGGAAACTTTTCTGGCATGCAAATTCCAGCATAAGTAACTGCATTTTATGCCAATGAAGCAAATCAACATGGTGGAGTGATTCAACAACCTCTAAAGCAGCCGTGTAGACTCCTTGTTCGTGTTGGCCATGTATTCCAAAACTTTCCGAATACAGCCATGGAAAGGAGTCTACATGGAAACAAGAGAAAGTAAAACTCTTACATTTGTATAGAACTGCCCTTAACATGTAACACCACACATATTCTAACCTAATTACACAGGGTGAATGTTAGAAAATCAGTGTGACAATCATAATAATTCCATTTTAAGTGACATGACATAAATGCAGCTTTGCTCCCCCAACCTTGTAAGTAATGCAATCTGCTAAAATGTGTAAACCTCCATGAAACAGAGTATTATACTGTAATGTAAGCATATGCAGGATGTAACTGATGGATTATAGTATTCCTCTGTTACAGCATTGGGCTCCTGTGCAGTTTTTCTGCCTACACAGTTACTAACCATGTAGTTTCTGGGCTGTCAGCATGGTGAAGATGTAAATGAGGTCAAAACTCATTAGAATTGTTGAATCTCAAAAAAAGAGTAACCATGTAGGGATGTTCATTTTGTGTAGGCACTTCCACAGTGTTTGTGCTGAATGCATGGGAACACTGAATGCTGACATCAGGGAGGTGTGTCAGGTGATACTTGCAGAGGTGAACATGTGAAGGGTGAAAGTGCATATAAGCAGTGCACAGTTCCCAGGTTCTGTATCATCCTCAGTATTTGTTTGTTAAACTGTGTGGTCTCTGTCCGATATACCCTTTTTTTTTTACTTTGCCATTGTTTGTGAGATACAGAGCTTAGCACAACCATGAGAAACAGAGGAATGAATGGCAGATTTCTCTGTGTTATTATGTAACTATTCCTGTGGCAGCACATGTATTTGTTAGGGCTGGAATATAGATGGTCCTGGGTTCGACTACATGGTGTGCAACCTTTCCTTCACTTTTTATGGTCCATATTTGCGCAATATCATAAGAACGGTGGAAATTTCAATTTTGCCTGTGTTTACCTTATTTATGCAAAGGTGTACGGAGGTGCGCATAGTGCAGTAATGAGCAAGCGATAGGTGTGTTTAACAGATTTTAGTTATAGAATAAGCAGGTGAATTGCATGTTCATCAACCAATCCAATATGGTGGAGCTATTCAACAATGTATAAGGTATCCATGTAGCCTCCATCCTAGTTTTTCCTTTATCCTTCAATACCATTGGAGTAGAGACAAGGAAATTGTAATTGACACAATGCTAGGGGCTGCTGCAGCTATTCTACATCTGCATGTGCTAGTGGCTGAAGCCAATGCTGCTGGTGCTGCTGGCAATAGGCCTAGGCCAAGAAGGAGAAGAGTGTTCAGGCCCAGGGTAACATTCCAGGTGCTACATGAGCTGGCAGTTGTAGAGCACTACAGGGTGGACAGGGACATATTACAAGAACTCTGTGAGCTCTGCCACCCTCAACTCAGAGCCGGAGCCAACTGAGGGGAACCCATCCCAGTAGAAACTAAGGTATGTGTAGCCCTGAGAACATTAGCTACTTGTGCCTTTCAAAGACCAACTGGGGACATGGGTGTGTCACAGGCATCAACCTCCAGGATCCTCCACCAATTTCTGGATGCTATGCTCATACATGCCAGTGAGCACATATTTTTCTCCTGTACTTCTGAAGAGAGGGCCAGCAATATGGAAATGTTTTACCATATAGCGTACTACCCTGAAGTACTGGGTGCCATAGATTGCACTCATGTATACAATAAGGCACCTCCTGATGAGCTGCAACATTAACTGCATGGGATACCACTCTATCAACTGCCATGTCGTGTGTAATGGCCAGAGAATTATCTTGAGTGTGTGTGTTGGCAACACTGGCAGTTATAGTGACTCTCATATCTGGCACACATCACAGCTGTACTAGATGTTTGTTAGGGAGGACATCCCACAGAGCCATTTACTGGGAGATGCTGGCTATGCCCTGGAACCGTGGCTGATGACACCCATTAGAAGTGCACACACACACATGGAAGAATGACATAATTAGGCACATGCTCAAACTGGAAACATCATAGAACATGTATTTGGGCTTCTGAAGTCAGAGTTCTGGTGCCTAAATATGTCCTGTGGAGTCCTGTAGTATAATCCACGCACATGTACACAAAAATTCACAGTATGTACTATGCCCCACAATCTGATCCTGTACAAACAGCTACAGCAGGATTAGCAAGTGGAAGGGACACATATCCCCCCACCAGTCACCAATGCCTAGGTAACCACAGCCACAGTCAGAGGAGGAACCCCCAGTTGCTGTCCCTGTAGGCAGACATAGGTGTGCTCTGTAGGCCGTTGCTTTGCTAAGAGACAATGCATTGAACATTCACTGACCACCTAGGGACCTAATGCCCTTCTTCTACTCACATAAATATAGTAAAATTGATGGAAGGCAACTCCCACAACCTTTACCTCCCTGTGTATTGGCTGTGTACTGCTTGCATCAGACAGAGTCAGCCCCAAACTGAAGGTGTGTCAACTGCTGCATTTGTAAGGTAAGTCTCAAATCTAGAGTGTAGTATTTAATGATAATATTATGGCATATCCTTGTCTTTCCTAACTTGGTAAAGTAAGCAAGTAAATAGTGGTGCATTTGTACAGAAAGTACCTTAACATGTGACACCAGACACTTGTTTTACTTATACTTGTCCATTAGTAATTAGTAGGCCTCAAATAGGAAAGATTCACACAGTCATGCTTCTGAAGAATTCTGATGTTCCCTGCATGGCCTCAGTTTAGCACCATAAAATTTTCTGGCAAATCATTAAAGACAGAAGTTAGAAAATGAGGATACGCATTGCAGTTTCACACTTCAGACTTGTTTGTGTCATAACAATAACTGAGCTTTGTCTGCCCCCCCCCCAAAAGAGGAGTGTACCCTTGCTCCTGCTATAACAGTAGGTCAGCTATGCTACCCCCAAAAGAACAGTATATGCGTGTTTGTGCCATCCAACCTGGACTCCATTTGTTGGCAACTGCATATCATATTATTCCCAGTTAATATCCTCTCACATGTTAAGGCCAATGATATAGGATGGCTTACACACTGCATGTGTCAGATAACTGCATGTGTTAGATAACTGATGAATGATCAAGAAACACAAAAGTTAACACAGGGCTGTACATTTTTAAGGATAATTATGACAGGTTGAGTGATCACTAACTGCTCTATGTCAAAACATAGTAAAGAAAATTAAATGTACAAATCAAAGATGATTGATAACAGTGTACATTCTGATGCAGTTGGTTGTGCGAAGAATGACTTCATTTCATTGATGCAAAGGTGTTTGTGTGGCAGAGAAGACTAAGGCATCCCCTGTTTTCTGAAGCTGTATTTGTATGAGGGTTAAAATCCAGACATATATAGAAATTTTGTGATGTGTACTATCAATTTTTAATGTGGTTTTACAGATTTTGCATATGTGTTCCTTAGTTTTGGTATCTTTTCCTCTTTGTCTTCTCTTTAATTCTACTTTTGCATGATGCTCAACATCTCGAAACACAGTTTGGGTAAACTTATCTTGTTTGAGCAATGTACAACACTGCAGAAACAGAGAAAAAACAGATTGCCTAGAAAGCAGACACCCAAAAATAGAAAATGGATACATTCAATTAATGCTCTTAAGTCAGCCTGGAGTACAGATGGGACCGTAGTATAGTAGCAAACATTAACAATGCGGCTCGCATTTGGGCACTGCTTCCCTGCATGCAAACAGGCCTATCTCGCATGCATGTTACACTTTGTTAACCATCATGCAAATCCAATGCTCATTGGACTATGGGATTGTATGTATGATATTTGATTATTGATATTTATTATCCAGTACCTTTGTATGATATAAAACTACATGTGGAAACATTGCAAACTAAGGGCACAATATAACTACGTGTCATATATTTACAATACACCCATTTGCCCCCCCCCCCGCCAAACCACCCCAAACAAGCACTACAGACCTGGGGTCTCATTATTTTGTCCACACATATATCAAACACAAAGTGTTATACATAATGTTGTGTGCTCACTCATATATTCTCACTTCAGTCAACTGTGTGTGTGTGTCTGCACAGAAGAGCAGAAGGGTGTATCCCACAGTTACCTCTCTAATGGCATGGCTTGCCAGCTTTTTCAGAGTTGAACATGCCTACACATCCATTTCATGCAGACCTCCCAACCTCTTGTCACCCACATGGTCTGTTGATGCCATCTACTATAAGTTCACCTGCAGCCCTGACAAAATGCAGTCAAATGGGATGTGTGTGTGTGAGTGAGCTGTTGCTGGACTTTACAGTGAACCTTTTACAGCAGCTTGTGGGACACTGTTATCTTCTCCTCAGCAGACACTGCTGATGTCATCATCTATAAAGTGCTGTCTGACATACTCTCAGTTGGACTTGAACCATGGTGTGTGTGTGTTAAGTACTGTGTCCTGTAGTCTGTATACTTAGATAGGTAGAGGTCCTGTTCTCAGTGCAGTCAAATGGGATGTATGTGTGTGTGAGCTGTTGCTGGACTTTACAGTGAGCCTTTTACAGCAGCCTATGGAACACTGTTATCTTGTCCTGGATAGACACATGTCTGTCATTGCTAGGTTATACAGTAAGCAAAAGAAGCATCTGTCTACAAATACAAAAGTGAGAACCCAGAACCAGAAGACCACCCTCTTCAGCCTAAACAAACAAATAAGACAACTTGTGCAATGGCTCACCCCAACCCTTATTTTCTCTTTTGTTTTTTTTTTTTTTTTGTATATTTTCTTCCCTCACCGCACAGTGGGATAGACCTAGCCCACAGGATCCACCAACCCCCATGCAACTGGCTATGGCACCAAAGCCCAGTGCATCTGAACTGAAACTGGTAGCACCCACATGTGCTGCCCCTGCACTACCTGGCCCCTTAGGTACTTCTGCCCTGGAGGACAGGCTTGTGATTCCCTCTGGGACCAGTGACAGAGGAAGTAATTTTATCACCTGAGATGAACTGCAGAGGATGGTGTGTATGATTGTGCACCACACTATGGGCATAGGATGGAGACACTACTCTCCATAATTGTACTGAATAACACAAACAGATGCAGATGTTAGACACTGTAGCCATCGGCACAGTGAGGTGACAGTGATGACAGTCCAGTGGGTGAGGACTTGATTCTGTCACCCAGCTTGACATCCATGGGTTTGCGAGGTCCACATCCTTACCCCAACCATGGTGTTCACCCACCTCTTCTGTTCTTCATCATCCCTTTGTCTTGTCTTGTATGTCATGTCTGTCAGCAATTGCTTCCTCACCTTGCCAACTTACCTGTCTTAGACATACCTGTATCCCTTCCCCAACATTCCTGTCTCTCCAAAACAAAAGGGCATCTGTCTGAAACAAAAAAAAATGTCCCATACATAGCTTTCCATGTTGCAAATGTGTCTATTTGACACACTTGATTTGGTCTAATTGGCTGCACAACATGATTATGTTATTATCACCTCTCGCTCTCTGGAGGTGACAGTCCAAATTCAGCTAATCTTCTGTACATATGATCAGTTTTTCAGGGCACATTCTCAGTATGTATCATATAGTCACAATACATACATGTGTTGTCCACCCACCACAAGCTATACAACCCTGGGGGCTCAGTATTTTTTACACACATATATCAACCACACTGCAAAGTGTAATATATAATGTTGTGAGTTCCTTATGGACAGGGTCAATTGGTGGTGCTGACAATCTTGCTCTGTTAAACTCAAACATCCAACAATGATCAGTAAGGGTACATGTGTTTTTACACAGCTAGCCTTCTACACACCTAGGAAACACTCAGGCTACTGGCCTCATATGACCCTATGAATCTATGTGCCTATGCAAGCCTCACAACCTATTGTCCCCCACATGGCCTGCTGTTGTCATCTACCATAAGTTCATCTGCAGCCATGTAAAAGTCAGACTTGTGCCATGGTTTTGCATAAAGTACTGAATTCTATAGGTAGGGGTTCTGTTTTCACTGCAGTCAAAAGGTTGTGTGTAGGTGACAGATGTTATTTAACATTACAGAGATCCCTTTACACCAGCCTGTGGGACACTATTATCACTATATGCTCAACAGACAATACTGATGTAATAAGCTATATCAGATTATTGTATATACAACCATCCCACCATGCCAGGATCAGAAACTGGTCTTGAGCCCAGGCAGACGTCACATTAGGTTCATAGCAGGTTATTAGGTAGAGGACTCTTGACAGGTATGTTTTGAGGTATGTCTGGTGGGGACAGTGGGGTGAACTTTGCCCCAAACTGTCTGGTAGCAGATTGGTGATGTCCCCAGGGCCTCAGGGTAAGTATGAGTGGTACAATCCACTACTAGTTGGGCACAAAGCTGGGCCTTCACTTTTAGATTTCTGACGTAGCTAAAGAATGCCTCCAAGTTATCTTTAGCTAGGGATGCTACTTTAGGTTGGTACTTGGCTTTAGAGGACTTTTCAAGATATCTAATTTCCTTATTCAAGCTGTGGAGGGTGTTTTTCATCTGCTGAGTCAGTTCCCTCTTGTACTTAGACATTACTTTCTTCCACTTGTTGTATAACCTATGTATGCTTGATGCCCACCAGGGTGGCTTGTTTTCTGCGAGGAACTTGTTTTGATCCGTTCATGTTCAGCTGACTCTGTACATTTGTATAGCTGTTTATACCGGCCATTTATGCACACCTCTGTATAACAGTCATTGTTGACCATGGTAGCAGGGGGTTTGCAACTCTTTATTACATCAGTTAGGAACCTATAGTTTGCTTTGGATAAATGTTTCATCCTTTCTGCTCTTGAGGGAGTTTTGGACATGAGTGTGAATGTGAACAAGACTGAATTGTGATCTAACCTGACATGGGGCGCCAGCACACAAAGGTTAATGCAGAGAACCATTGTGTTGGTCAGTACTATGTCTAGGACACTCAAGCCTCTTGTGGGGATACACACTATCTGTTGTACAGCATGTGAATTAACAAGGTCCAGGAACCTTAGGGTGAGTGTGTTTGTGCACATATATTGCTCCAAACTGATGGAAGGATTTTATTTTATTTTATTTTACATTTGTTGACCGGGATAGTCCGACTGGATGCACGCCCATTTTCAGCAGAGGCCCGGGGAGAAAAGCTCCAAGGGTAAGCAGATACAGCATTACATAATACCAGCATTACATATTACAAACAGACTATTTAC
The DNA here is from genome assembly GCF_019279795.1 of Protopterus annectens. Classification (NCBI taxonomy): domain Eukaryota; kingdom Metazoa; phylum Chordata; order Ceratodontiformes; family Protopteridae; genus Protopterus; species Protopterus annectens. The sequence goes on from NC_056732.1 coordinate 523,991,624, forward strand.
AGAGATTACATAAGTAAACAACAACAACAACATAAGTAAGTAAGCAAGTTAAACAAGTTCCACAGGTTAGAGTTAATCCCGAGCGTAAGTCAGGATTAAATTAAATTACACAGTAAGATGGTTAACAGATTTTTACACATTCTAGAGAGAGTTAGTCAGGCTTGATACATTGAAATAGCCAGTTAAGTGACAAATGTTGTTTGATTATAGTTTTAAATTGACCTAAGGTGGAAAGTAAGGTAATATAAGCTGGAAGAGAGTTCCAGGATCTACTTACAGAGTTTGCAAAGAGAGAGTCACTGGCTGTGTTATTAATTTTGCTAGTCTGAATTAGTAGTTTGTTAGAGGATCGAAGTGGTCTAGGATTGTTATAGGGGGTGATAATATTTTTAATGCAGGAGTATTGTCCGGATTATAGAGGATTTTATAGGCCTTAATCAGTTGGTTATACTGGATTAGGCTGGGTAGTTCAAGCCACTCAAGCTGATTTAGATTGATGCAATGATGTGTCCTAAAAGGCAGCCCAGTGTCAAACCTGGCAATGTGGTTGTAGCAAATTGAGAGTTTGTTAAGGACAGTCTTGTTTAAATTCGAGAGTAGAGGAGATGCATACAGAAGGGTTGAAAGAAGGTGAGAGCGAGCTATGGCAATTTTAGCTGGAGGGGTTAGGAAGGCTTTTATTCTGTAAAGTGACCCTAGTTTTTTATTGATGGTTTTGATAGTTTGGTTAACATGTAGGTCGAATTTTAGATTATTATCTATGATGACACCTAATAGTTTTGTAGAGGGGTCGGGGGAGATTATTGTGCCATCATTTGAATTTATGGTAAAGGTGAAAGCGGTAGACCTACGTGTTGGTGAAAATAACAGCATTTTAGTTTTTTTGGGATTTAGGATCAGATGACGTTCAGAAAGCCAGTTTTCTATTGTATTAAAGGTGGTCTGGGTAGCTGACCATAACTCTATTGGAGATGTGGCCGAGCAAATCAGAGTAGAGTTATCAGCATATTGGATACAGCTGACTTTTGGGATGACAGTATAAAGGTCGTTAATGAAGATGAAGAACAGCAAGGGCCCTAGTATAGAGCCTTGTGGTACTCTAAGGGTGTTAGGTAGAAGGTTAGAGAGTTTGTACTGCCAGAGGACGGCCTGCTGTCGACCATTCAGGTAGGATTGAAACCATCAAAAGGCTCTAGTATCTAGGCAGAATGTTTGCAGTGTGTGGATTAAAAGTTGGTGATCAACCATATCGAATGCCTTGGAAAGATCCAAGAAGAGGGCTGAGGATATATAATTATTGTTGCAATTATGGTTTATGGTGTTGGTAAAGGCTAGGAGGGCTGAAGTAGGGCTGTGATTAGGATGGAACCATGCTGAGTGTCTGCCATAAGGTGATTCTGGATTAGGTGGTGCATGAGTTGTCTATGAATACATCTTTCCATAATCTTTGCAAGTGGAGAAAGTATAGCTATTGGCCTATAATTGGAGAATTCAGTAGAGCTGCCTCCTTTGTGAAGTGGGATTACATAGGATATTTTCCAGATGGTGGGAATTTTAGCTTCTACTATGGTTTGATTGATTAGTATTGAGATGGGGTAAGCAATAGCATCAGCTGATTTTTGTAGGTACTCGGCAGGGAGTTGATCAGCAGAAAGTGTAGTGGGTTTTAATTTTTTGAACAAGGTACAGATAAGTGAAATGGCGACTGGTTGGAAGCTGAATGCGAGTAGGTTTCTAGGGGTGCTACTTTCAGGACCAGGGGAGCTAGGAGGTAGTTGGCTAGCTAGGGCTTGAATTGTCTCAGTAAAGAATCGGTTAAAACTGTCAGAAACATCTTCAGGGGTTTTATCAATAGTAGCAGCAGGGACTGGAGTTGAAGTTTGTCCAGGATGTAGTAGATTATTTAAACCTGCCCAAAACTTCTGAGGGTTATTTTGATTTACTGTCTGTAAATTACAGTAGTATTGTTTTTTGTCTTGTAAAATGGATTTTTTAGTTTTGTTCCTGGATTGCCTGTATTTAATGTGATCTTGGGGGTCTTTAGAAGAATGCCATAAAGCCCATGCTTTGTTTCTAAGGGTAATTTTGAGTTTAGACTCTTTAGAAAGCCATGGCACAGTTTTGCCTTTCTCTTTGAACGAACAGGTGCATGCAAATCAAGGATCTCAAGGAATTTGTTGTTAAAGTATGCTACTGCTTCCTCTAAGGGGAGGTGTTTTAGAATAGACCAATTACATGAGTTTAGTTCTTGTTGGAATTTGGCAGGGTCAAAGTTTTTATTGTTTCTAACCTTTCTGAGTAAGGGTTGTTGGGAATTAATGGCTTTGTGCTTAATTACATATGTGAGAAGGTGATCGCTTAGGCCATCAGGGAGGGTACCAGAGGTGTACAGTTGTGGGTGACTATTTATGAGTACCCAGTCAAGTATGCTTTCTTTTTGGTTGAGTTTACCTATCCTGGTAGGGGTGGATATGATTTGTGTAAATGCATGCAGGTTAATATGGGTGGTTGCGGATTCTGAGGAACAGGTGCCCCAGTCTATGTTAAAGTCTCCAAGTAGTAGGGTTTCTTGGGGGTAGTGCCATGATAGCCAGTTCAGGATATCTTCAAGTGTAGATATATTGTTACCTGGGGGAATGTACATACAGATGATATTAATGCATTTATTTTTATTAAGTTGCAATTTGGTGGCAAGACTCTCTGAGTTATTAATCTGAGGTGGTTGTATTACATCTATGGTGACATTCAACTCAGATTTATAGAGTACAGCTACCCCACCCCCCTTCCTCGAAGCACGATCCAGCCTGTGTATGTTGTACCCAGGTGGTTACACTTCATTGTCTGTAGTGTTAGGTTTTAACCAGGTTTCAGATAAACAGAGAATCTCAGGGGAGTGGAAGCCCAGAAGTGCATGCAATTCATGTACCTTGTTATTAATGCTTCTGATATTGAGATGACAGGCTAGAAGAGAGTTAGTTGGCCTATTAATTGCAGGTTTGTGGCTTAGATTGCAAGTAGAGGGGGTATGTGTATCTGAAGTGGGTGGGCCAGGGTTGGGGTGAATATCACCACCAAGTGTTAGGTTAAGTCTATACTTGGTGATGAACTTTAGGAATTTGTTTATTAGTTTGTGGTAGCGTTTGGATCTAGAGCTAATGTGCCTGGGGTTGAGATGTTGATAGACTGAACACGATGTTGGATAAGACAGTTGAAATCACACATTACCAAGGTGTTTGGCTGTCTAGTGAGTGACTCAGTTAGGTCCAAGTAAGCAGAATGGTCCTCGTGGTTCATAGTGGGGGACCTGCAGCTATCAATGATATGGAAGGGGATTTTACACACAGTTGTTGGACATGGAGTAGCAGAGTATTTGTCTTTAATGAAGATATATACACCTCTGCCTTTGGTTCTTTTATGTCTTTTTGATGAGTGAATGTGTGGAAGGCATTGTACCTCTGCAAGGCCAGGGTGCTCTCTGCAGCCTTGAACCATGTCTGTTTGACTGCACAGACACGGGCATCATCCAAGGTAAGGAATTTTTCCAGTGAGTGCATTTTCTGATTTAAACTCCTTGCATTAAGTAGCATAACCTTCAATTTGTCCGTGGTGGATTCTTTTACATTGAGACATTAGTTGTTCTGACATTGCCTAAAAGGCTACTATGGGGGAGGCAAGCACCTTCATATAGTATAGTGAGGTACATCTCCAGTCATTCACAGCAACATGGACTACGATAGAGTCATAATGGTATTTGTTGTTGAGAGACTTGAGTGCATGCGTGATCTGGCAGACCCTGACACCTGCCAGACAGCTGACTGTGATCTATTCATGTCCAGCCTGGTGAGAGAGACATCTGTGTGTCTCACTATGGAGTCATTTATGAGGAAGAGCAAGACATTTGGTTTTGAGGTGTTTTGCCTCAGGGACTTATTGGCCGATACACTGGTGTGTGTATTATTATGTGTAGTGGATTCTGTTGGGTCTGTGCTGTGTGCAGTAGGTTTTCGCTCAGGAGGTCTTCAATCTTCAGTTAGGTTTCTAGCAAGTATCTCCACGTATGTGGGTTTATGTATTTTGAGCTTATGTGCAAGTGGTGAATATTGTGTGCTGACAACATGTTTGAGATCTGGTTTGTTGTTATGTGAGAGAATTGATTCCAAATTCATAGTATAGATACAGCTCTCACATGTTGCATTAGTTTGTTTTAGCAATAACTGTTTGTCAGCATACATGAGGCAATTGCTCTCTTGCCTCAGGATGCCCATGTAAATCAGGCTGCTCAGATAAATGGTTGGAAACTGTCCACCCGTCATGTTAGGTATATACTGTAATAACTAGTGAAGAGTGGGCTAGATGCACCAGGTTTTGGTGTAAGACTAGCAAAATGTATCTATTCTATGGAGAGCTAGGGTTACAAAAATGTGCCAGTGTTTTACAGTGCACTCCTGAGTTGCTCACAGGGCAACAGTGCAAGCTCTGAGCAGCTGCGGTCAACTGAATGCAAACCTCCCAAAACTCATTGCTGGAATACAAGATAAACTAAACTCTTTTAAACAAGTAAAAAAAGGTAAAAGCCAACAGTGAGTCTTATTCTAGCAATCCCCAAGTCAGATGGGTTATTGGCTGCACAGTTCTGCCACAAGTGTATAGGGGGCCTTCTTAATGTAAGAGGGCTAGTTTTAGTGCTCCAATGATACCAAACAGTCTAGATTCAGCAAGTCTGAATAGGGCCTATGCTATAAAATGCAGAAGTACTAGAAATCCAATGTGCAGAAAATTGCAATCACTGCAGAACAACAAAGAGTTTAAATAAAGCAGCAATACAGTAGAATACTCCAACACGGGTGTAGACAACAAACCTTCCTAGTATGAAATAAGTGGTCTGGAACCCAAGTGTTTAAACCAGAATGAAGACACTTTCAGAATAACAGACACAATAAGACTTCAACCAGCAATTCCCAGCTTAGAAAGGTGTAGGCTATCCTCCCTTGCCACAAGAGTCTACACCACAAACATTCCTAATATAAAATAACTGGTTTGGAGGCCAAGTGCTTAAACCATAAGCAAGAGACTTGGAACAAGAGCCACAATAATCACTGAAACAGTAATTCCCAGCTCAGAAGGGTAGAGGCTATCCTCTCCTACTACCACTGTGTAGACCACAAACCTTCTTAATGTAAGACAACTGTCCTAAAGCCCAAGTGCTTAAACCAATAGTAAGAGGCTTAGAATAACAGTTACAATGTAATGCAATACCAGTCAGATGACAGTGACATGTCTTTTAATCTACCCACATACATCATGTCATTGTTAGTAGGCCCTGTGTTATCTTGATGAGAAAGCCCTGTGGTCTGTCCAGCTGCTGCATGTGTCTGGTGAGGTTCCTGCAAAAGAGAGCATTATACTGTATTACTGTTCTTATGAGGTTGAGTACAGTGCTGTCATACAGTCCTGAGATCTGAATGTGATGGAGTGTCTTATGATGTGCACCATACGTATGCACTAGAAAACACTAAAGAGAAAGGTTATAAAGTAACGATACACATTGTAGTTCCTGACTTCATAACCCTTACAAGAGAATACACTAGAAAGTGCTGTCATGATGATGCTATCCACTGTATCATTTGGCAAGGCAAATATAACTTACAGGTACAATTATTAGTTCAACAACATAAATGCAGATATACTAGGCACTGATGTAGCTATGCACCCTGTGCATCAGAATCCAAAAGAGTGAAAACAGGGATATGGCACAGTTATCATCACTTGCACAGGATGCTGGGTGGGGGGGGGGGCAGGATACCTAGGCTGCAACAAACAGTCAGTGAGTGTGTGTGAGGGAGAAAGGGAAGCAGGCAGGCTGTGTGTGTGTCTGTAGGGGTCCTCCGTGTGAAAGTGGTGTGTGAAAGGCTGCATGAACACAGCCAAGCTCAGTGCTAGCTCTATGTGTTTATATGTTGGACAGGTGTGAGCCCTGCATGGTAGAGGTGGCATCGTCATTGCCCCTAACCATGTAAACTGGCTCTGCCAGGAGTTGCACTGGCACCTCCACGCCCAAGGTCTGATGGAGTGCTGCTACTTGAGAGTGAGCAATGTCTACTGGATGTGCTCTCTTCACAGGAACACCCAGGACCATGACTCCATGGCCTGCCATGTCTGGATGTGGACAGCACACTCTCAGATGGACCAGTGTAAGCACTGCCACTATAGGACCATGATCAGGAATGGCCACATTGACTCTCAGCAGATGTTGTGGTCGACCTATGCCCAAATAGACACCATTCCCCTCCCAGCAGATGTTCTCTCACAGACACTGCTCTTTAAATGACATACACCCCTCAGTCCATCACAGACATCCCTCATTCCAACATGTCCTTCATCCGATCCAGGGAATTGGTGACATGGAGGAGACAGTCATCCATGACATCCACAACCCTGAGCATTTGTCTGGATCACCTTTCTGAATGTGCCTGTGCCTCCATGATGGCCTTAAACATACATTGAGTGACACGGGAAGATACACCTGCAGCAGGTGGAGGAAGGACAGCAAGCCCCTCCAAGCACCAATATCAACCCTCCTGTGTGGCACCTCACTAACACTTTGGCTATGGCCAGACTCAACAGGCAATGAAGCAACAGTAGCCATTCTTCCCTGCTCAATGTCATCACTCTCAACCAGTCCTATATCTGTGGACTCAGTGGACTGGGTAGATGTAGGCCTACTGGCTGTGTCTGGGGAAAAAGAAGGGGATGGTTGGATGTCAGCCTCTTGGTCAGATTCAATTTGTGCACCCCCTCGACTTTGCCTCATCATCATTGCTGACATCAGTTGGCACAGGGACCACACTCCCACTGTCATGATCACCTGTGGTGCAATATATGCTAAACATCTTACAGTGCTACCACTGTTACAGACAGTACAGCAATACACTCAACAAGACTAAAATGACACATTAGATTTCTAGAAATTGATCTGCAGTACTGAAATAAAATAATTTGGCTTACCACCTGCTGGAGGCCTATGTTTCTCGATTCCTGATGATCCTAAAATAAGTTAAGCAAGAGGTTAGGCCAACAGCATCACATTTAACACTAAGACAGGAGGTACTACTTGTACTCCTCTCAATCAGCATGAAGTGTTTATTTACCAAGAACATGGCTGACAACTCCAATCCGAGCTAATCACTGTACTAATATTCACCCACCCCCCCAAAAAAAACCCACAAGTGACACAGAAGTAACTTTTATTAAAATTGTTTTACTATACAACAGTACTGAACTGGTAACATAACAAAGCCTACTAGAAAGCTCTTCCTGGGACTGAGAAGGAGTTGCACCCTCATCAGTGACATATTGTGAGCCACTTTGCTGTGAGTTGTCCTGTGTCAGAATATTCACCACCAATTCCTCATTGAGGGTGAGAGGTGGCTCTGCAGCAGGCTCACCTCCAGTTACCCTCTGGCCCTGGGCAACAACAGCTACATGCCTCCGTGAACATGTGAGCGTGTTAGTGGCTTTGTGGTGCACCAGCTCATATGTACATCTGTGGCTGCCGACTGCATTTATGTTAGCAGTGATTTGCTGCCATATCCTAAGCCTCTCTGGCATATTGGGACAACTCCTTCCAGGAAGAAAAGTGCCATGTGGACATAGCATGTCCACTATTTTTGTGTTTTCTGCATCACTGAAAGGGGGTCTGCACCTCGATGACATTTTCGGTCCTAAAACACAACTGAATGACAATACACATAACTATCACATAATCACAAGGTAACTGTTACCAGATAAAACAGTTAAGGTAGGCAGTCAGTAGTACCCACTGGAAAAAACATAACACATATAACATATGTGAAATACTAACAACAGGCAGGATGCAAAACAAGGAGAGCAGCAAGTAACTCAACTATGCCACCCCCAAAAGAACAGTCTGTTGTAGTTTGTGATATAACAGTAACTTTTCTTTGCTTCCCCCACCCATTAAGAACAGGTAAATGAACCATTTTGCTAATAAAACAGATTTGAGATGCTAACCATGCATTCACAGGACCTTTGCCTGAAACGTTTGTACATATGTATCACACAGCTTACTATTTTCATGTATTGTTAGTCATTTGTACCTTTGAAATGGCTTGACAAACATGGCCATGCCATCAGTATACTTCTAACTAATGCATACAGATAACAGTGTAAAAGACTTTGCTTCACATTATTCATTGATATATTCCAGCATATGCATTAGGTAGGTAAAAAAATGACAGCATACTTGCTGAAGTTCAATACTCATCTGTATATATAGCTTGGGAAACATTTTGCTTTGCTGAACATGTAGCAAGTATCTTCACCATCAGTTTGGCTAGCTACACATTTGCCTTTTTATAATAGAGTAGATTATTAATGGACTGCATCTGTGGAGGCTATGTTTCAGAGATGCTAATTATAGCATAAGCAGATGAACTGCATGCTAATCAACTAATCAAGAAGGTATAAAACAACCATTTAGAGTCCATGCTGGGTTTTCCTGTGGATTTCAAACGTAGTGTAGTACAGACACAAAAAGTCTACACAGACAGAATGTTAGGAGCTCCTGCTGCATAACTCCATTTGTATGTGCTACAGGTTGCAGGCAATGCTGCTGCCAATAGACCAGGGCTGAGAGAGAAAAGAGTTTTCAGGCCACAATTAACCTAGCACAACATATATGACATGGACATTGTAGAGTACTACAGGGTGGGCAGGGACACAGTACAGGAACCATGTGACTTCTTTTGGCCTCAACTCAGAGCCACAGCCTTTTCCTTTCCATGTTTTGGCTGTGTATTGTTTGCATCACAGTCAGCTCTGAATTAACACTGTGTCAACTGCTGCATTTACAAGGTAAGTCATGAACATGTACTGTATTGTATAACAATATTATGACATATCCTTGTATTTCATTACTTGGTAGAGTAAGCAACTACAAGGTGGGAGGTTTGCACAGAAATGAATGTCACATGTGACAGGAGAGGCTTATTTGACTTGCATGTGTCCATCAGCAAGTAGTAGGCCTCAGGCCTCAAAGATTCACACACTGATACCTCCCCAAAGTAATGATGATGACTGCATGCCCTCAATTTACTACCATACATTTGAAATGGGAAATCATTACAGAGAAGTTTGAAAGTAATGAGACACATAGCAGTTTATGGACTCATCACCCTTACAAGATCAAACCAGCAGGATGCAAACCAAGGAGAGTAACAAAGCAACATAGCTTTGCTTGTGCCATAACAGTAGCTCATCCTGTCTCCACCTCCCTTGAAAGAACATTATACCCTTACATGTTCCATGGCAGGGACACACATTTGCTCCTCATCCCCAAACAGCAGCCTATGCTTGTTTGTGGCATTCAACCTTCCATTAATTTGATGGCAACCATATCGCTCAACCTGGAAGCATCAAAATTCTGGACAAAGGCACATGAAAAATAGGTACAAATATGTATGCTAATTAACATAAAATGTGCATACATAATTATATGACCCCACTGACTCTAATGGAATTGTGGGATACCAACTTTCAAATGCAAACTGAAGAACAGACAACCAAAATATGGCCACACAGACCCAGCAGTAAATGGCAACCAGTTTTTTTAATGCATAGCAATGATGTTCACTAGGAAGGGAGAAGATGATGAACCTTAGGATTTTGTTTTTGGTGACTTGCAGTATGTGGATTTTGTGGTAAAAGTTGGGCATTTACTGGTAAGCAGTATTCTAATCTTAACAAAAGAATATTATAGTTTGCTAGGACCTCCAAAAACTCATTCTCCATGGCCTACTGATTAGTGGCATAGCTAGAGTTTGTGTCACTCGGGGCTGTCTTTGAGTTTGCTGCCATTCCCCCCTCACAAAATCATGGTCAAATGGGCCCCCCAAATACAGCCCCCCCCCGCAACCATTCCAATGTCCCATTACTTGGCTATTTCACATCATTTACCATAAACACTGTAATGTGCATATTGCTTTACTTCTACAATGATTATTTGGATTTCATTTAACACTTTTACTTTACATTTTATAGCACAAACACTAATAGACATCCGCTAAACAAAGCAATACAGTCTCACAATGAAAACAGACTTAGTATTAAAACTACCATGCCCTTGAAACTCACATTCATTGAAACAGCATTGAAACCCACATTGAAAGTAAATGCATCTGGCCAGTGGCAGATAATGATTACCTTTGGGCTGTTTTCAAATCATAGGCCCCTTGAACATGAAACATACATGTGTGCTTTGATACATCTTCCAGATTATTTTAATTATATTCCTTGCATAATACAGCACACTTTAAATTTATTGTTTTGAATATTTTTCCAGTAAGCAATGAAACAAAATGCATGAACCAGTAATGACAAAACTGCCCAATTCAGACAATTTCCATCATTAAAGTCTACTCATACTTCTATAATCAACCACTATCAGTAAATATGCACAATCTCTGCAGAAGTAAAAGTCATCTAAATAATTCCACATTAACGAGATCTCTAACTAATGAAGAGGAGCAAACAACTTTATATTTCATTGTTTCATCTACAAATAAAGTGCCTGTTGCCCTTGAATAAATTGCCTATTTTACATGAAAAAATGATAAGCTAATAATATTGCAATAGGGAATGGATGGGAAACTGATAACAGGTTCATAGAGGTATCTCCGCCAAAGAGGACATTCTCAGGACTGCAGAATCCACCCCTTTTAAAAGTACAACACAGTACAGTTTCAGCAATCCATCCACATACTGTGGGAATAGAACCCATCACCTTCTGCATCAAAAGCAAACATTCTACCTGTTGTACTACAAACAACAAACACAAATAAACTTGGCATAAGGAGCACTAAACTTCTCTCCCCCTGAAGAACTATGCAGCACAAGAAATCTGGAAAAAGCCAACATTTATTGGGGGGGGGGGGCAAGGGCCCAAAACAGGGACACATTTTAAACATTGCTTGTATAATATAAGAATGTTGCTAGAATAAATGTTTTATGTTACCAATGCATTTCCTGAAAATTAGTAAGACTGAGACTTAAATCGCTATCATTACTTAATGAATTCAGTTCTCACTGATTTGCCAGAAAACCACAAATTGTAAGAAGAACAGACCACAAGTATAAGCCAGACATTCTGTAAAACTTGGACTTAACTGCCTGAATCACAAGTGGTGGTATGGCTAGAGAATTTAGGCTCTTGCTGCTTGTACCTAAGGTACAGGGTTTGAGTCTGAGCACATCTAACCGCCAGTTATCGCACACACACACACACACACACACACACACACACACACACACACACACACACACACACACACACACACACACACACACACACACACACACACACACACACTTGCCTTGTCACAGCAATCAGGCACTTCAAAACTCTGGACTAGATCAGAAGAATGGCACTTCAGAACAGAGACAGCAAATTAGCAAGCAATATGCAGCTCTTGCAGTTGAACTAGTAAACATAACACCCCCACCCCAGATCAGCACTGCAAACTCTCTTTGTGAACTTACTTTGGACAGGAGTAGACAGCATGCACAGATCGGACTGCAAGCTCTCCTTGCAAATGGCAAAAAAACAAAAAACAATAAAAAAATGTAGCATGCATTTCCCCTCTCACCCCTACACATTGCTGTATGTAAATAGACAGTTACTACACACCCCCTGCAACAGGCTGGCAGTCTACTCATGAAGCTGATGTCATCACATGCAGCCCCTGCATGTGATGACATCAGCAAAAATTTGCCAAAAAACGTTTGAAAAAAACCCCCGGGAAATTTGGAAGTTAAAGGGGCGACTCAGGAAATTGTGGCACCCCATTATTTTAACCTCAAAACTGGTAAAAACTGAGGACTTTGGTATGGTTGAGAGGTCTGATGGCAACTGCATATCGTATTGTGTCCAGTGAATATCGTCATGCATTTTAAGGTAAATGATAGACTGGCTTACACACTGCATGTCTCTGAGTACTGGTTAAATAACTGATGAATGACCAAGAAACACAGAACACAGCTCTCTATTTGCAAGGAATAATCATAGCAGGTTGTGTGATCAGTAAGTGCACTACATTCAAATATATTACATAGAATACATTTACAAATTACAGGTCATGTCTTGATATCAGTGTACATTTGGTTGCACTTGGATGTGTGAGGAATTGCGTCAATGTGTTTGCTGCAAAGGTGTTTGCGGGGCAAAGAGAGATATGTCCCCCTACTGTTTTGTGACAGTGCAGTGCAGTGAGAGTTGAGATCCAGACCTATGTAGTCATATCTCATGTGTAATAACAGTTTCTACTCTGTATGTCATACATTTATTTTCCACATTTTAACTAATTCTTCATGTTTTATACTTTTTCTTGTTTGTTTTTGGGGGCCACTGTTTGCGCAATGTGCCACTTAGCACAAACAGCTTTGGCTATGCGCATTTTTTTGTGCATAAAGCAGCACAGCACAAACCAGATGAATGGGCCTCCAAGGTAGCAGACAGGAACCAGACAGCCAGAAACATACACTGGATATATTCAATTAATACTATTGGCCATCGTGCAAACACATTTCCCAGCAGTGTGCATTCTAAATATGTTTGCACAATGGTAAGCGATGCACAACACTTTCAAATGTTGCAAATCTAGAAAATGCACACTCCCAGTAAATGCTATAACTGAAATCGGCAGGAAAACATCATTCTACATTTGTCTTGATCTGTGATAGGCATGGCTGGCATTCCTGGAGAGCTTTTGAGATTCTGTGCTCAAAGATGGGGCATCCAGGAGTCCAAAGTGTTTATTGGGGTCCTAGTGAATGAACATGGACCAGGCTGTTGCAGAGAGACTATCTTGACTTAGATTACAAGGAAGAGGCATGGAATAGTCTGGCTCTGGCTCTGACCAGTGCTACTGGTATCCCCTGCACTGTTGAACTATGTAGGACCCATTACAGAGATCTCAGGATGAGGAAGAGGGATACCCTTCACTGCTGGATCGAGGAGTGTAGGACTGGGGGCACCCCACAGATGTATACGTATCAGTTACAGAGACTACTTGTCAGAGTTAAAAGCTGGATATTGTCAGGATTGGTAAGCTTAATGGTATTCTGTTCTGTTTTTCCACAGCCGTCACAGACTAGGAATTGAATGTGCGAACCCATGCTGCTGGATTGGCATGGATGCAAGATGCATGTGGTATGTATGCATCTCAACAGTTGGGTTATTTTAGCAATAAGAGTTGCAACACATTTATTTGTTACTTTTATAGTTGTATCAAATTGAGCATTAATTTATTTATTAACTGTAATAGGGAAGTATGCATGCAGTACTCTGGAGGACAAAACAACAGTTCATTATTACAAAGTAGTCATAGGTTGTGCCTTCAAAATCTACACTTCCCAAATATACAGTACTGTTAAGGGTTCATCAGTATTGCAATACAATGTCAGAGCTGTACAGCTGTGTCACCACTGGCTTGCTGTATACTGTTATCAGTATATTTCGACCACACATATGTGCAATGTATGCACACATCAAGGATTGCTTACTGAAATCTGTAGTATATTGTGCATCTGTTAGGAGCTGGGTAGTCTTAACAGTAAACAAAGTTATTTGCTAGGAGTTTGTAGTGTTAAAAATAAAGGTAACAGACTAGAGTAAAATAATTGTATCAATGCTTTGTATGTCACATATGAAGTTACTAATGTTCTCACTTTTTTCTCTTACTGCAACCCTTTTCTCTCTTTTTTTGGGGGGTGGGTTATTTTTTGTATATTTGCTTTTTATTTTTTGTTTTTTTCCACAACATAATGGGGTAGGACTGTCCCACAGGATCCACCTGCCCCCAGTCTATCGGCTACATCACCGCTGCCCAGCATGTTTGGTGTAGAACCTGTTAGCACCCCCTCTGCTGCCACTGTACTAACCAGCCCTTCAGGTAGTTCTATCCTGGAGGATGGGTCTATGGCTGCCTCTGGAGCAGTGGAAGAGGGGGTGAGTTTATCACCCATTATGTACTGCCAGGGATGGTACATAAGATTGTGCACCACACTGTTAGTGCACACCTATGCTGGCTGGAGACACTGCTCTTCATCGTTGTATTAAATAACACAAGGAGACACAGACATCAGATACTGCAGTCATTGGTGCAGTGAGGTGACAGTGATGACAGTCCACTAGATGAGGACTCGATTCTCACTGTCACCCAACTTGACGCCCATGGATTCGCAATTTTTCTACCCTCACCCAAACCATGGTGTTCACCCACCTCATGTGTCCTTCACCATCCCTGTTTCTTGTCTTGTTTGTCTTGTCTGTCTAAATTTGGTTCCTCACCTGCCCAACTTACGTCATCCAGACATTTCTACAACCCTTCTCTAACATTCCTCTCTCTCTCAAAAAAAAAAAATGGGCACCCGTTCCACAAAAAAAAAATATCATCCCATACATAGTGCTCCATTTTGCACATGTCTTCATGACACACATGATTCTATCCAGTTCTCTGTACAACAAATTGTGTTGTGGTCACACATCTCTCTGGAGGTGACAGTCCAAATTCAGCAAAATTTGTATGTTTTATTCTGGAAGAAATATATAGCAATGTTTCTTTCCTACATCTTTCATGCACATTCCTTTTTGTTTTCACTTTGTCCATTTCCTTGTTTGCTCCCCATTTCACCACTTTCCCATCTTCCTTATTTATTTTCTTTAAAGCATAATTGCACAATGGTGTGCATCATTCATTAACTTGCGGCTACAGCAAAACCAGTTCTAAGTATTATATAGCTGGATTGGAAACCAGTGCCATGTAGCCGTATTTTAGATACTCCTTACCAACTATCACACTTCAGAATTTGGATTTACATGTAAAATTATTTGACACTGTTAACATACACCTGGCTGTGAACCAAGTATCATCTGATAAATAAAATATATGTATCACTGCATTAACAGGTAGTGCTACAGACTCAGTTGATTAGCAGGTGTATTTTAGAGACTATATAGCAAATGGCAGACTTAACTGCTGTTGCATACACCTGCTACTTAAATGAATCTCTGGCTATAGGAATTAATGCTCTTAAGCAGTGATAAGTTCCTTTTTGGGGTAAATGGTTTAGCTATAGGTAATACAGTAAAGTATTTTGTTAATAGTGTTACCTATTGATGCTGTGGGATGCACAGCATCATGTAACATTGCACACTCCTGCTGTACAAAACAAAATGAATATTGCTCAATAATGCTTTATAAAACATTACAGGGGGTCGTGCAATGCTGGTTCATAGAAATTTAATGAAGAAGATATGATATTAGTGATATGAGGAGCAAGCATGGGAAAACTTTCCTAAAATGTGTCACTTACTATTGAATATATTAAATACATCTGCTATCTGACTGACTCTGTGGCAGCAAGTGTGAATGCATTGTCGTTGGAGGCAGATGGTACTGGGTTTGCATACGGGTGGAAGTAATAATTTTATAAGTGTGTATGATACTTTAACTATATCTACTTATATTGCTGCTTTTTACCATTGCTTCACATTGGTACACACCATGCACCATCGCACAATAGTTCTTTAAAGAAAATAAATGGGGAAGACAGGAAAGCAGTGAAACTGGGAGCAAGCAGGGTAATGGGCAAAGTGAAAACAAGGCAGGAATGTATAGGAAGGTTGTAGGAAAGAACCATAGTTATCTATTTCTTCCAGAATAAAACATACTAATTTTGCTGAATTTGGACTGTCACCTCCAGAGGAAGGGGTGACCACAACATAATCTGTTGTATAGAAAATTGTATAGAGAATTTGAAAGAATCATGTCTGTCATGCAGACGTGTGTATGAAATGGAGAGCTATGTATGAATGATTTTTTTTTGTGGGACAGGTGCCCTTTCTTTTTGTGAGAGAGAGAGAGAGAGAGGAATTTTGGGGAAAGGCTGTAGTAATGTCTTGGTGAAGTAAGTTGGGCAGGTGAGGAAACAATTGCAGATGCACAAGACAGACAAGAGATCAGGACGGTAAAGGACACATGAGGTGTGTGAACACCATGGATGGGGAGAGGCTGCGGAATCTCAGTCCCATACACATCAAGGAGGTTGACAGTGAGAATCTAGTCCACACCCAGTGGACTGTCATCACTGTCACCTTACTGTGCCACTGGCTGCAGTGCCCAACATCTGTGCCTCCTACGGGTGCTCTGCATGAGAATGGAGAGCAGGCACTCCATTCAGCATAGGCATGAGCCAACAGTGTGGCACACAATCCTAAGCACCATCCCTGGCAGTTCATCACAGGTGATAAACTCAGTGCTCCACCACTGCTCCCAATGGGAGCCACAGGCCTATCTTCCAGGGAAGAATTACTTGAGGGGCTGCGGGAGTGCAGAGGTGACATCAGAGGTGCTACCAGGTTCTGCACCAGATGTGGTGAGCAGCGGTACTGTAGCCAAGTGGAGTGGGGCAGGTGGATATCATGGGAGAGTCTGACCCTGCTGTGCTGTGGGAAAAACAAAAAAATAAAAAAAATTAATTCACAAAAGAAAAAAGAAAAAAAAAAGAAAATAATAAACACAAAAAAGAGAAAAGGGTTGGGTGAGAGAAAAAAAAGGGAGAACATTAGTAACTTCATATGTGACATACAAAGCATTGATACAATTATTTGAATATATTCTGTTACCTTTACTTTTAACACTATAAACTCCTAACAAGTTCCTTCCTTACTTTTAAGACTTCCCAGTTTATATCAGAGGCACACTATAGTACATATTGTAGGAACCTGTCCTTGATGTGTGCATATATTGCACATATGGATGATCCAATTATACTGATTACAGATTAAAAAAAATAATTTCTGCTACTGGTATAGAGGTATGAAGTTCCATTCCAATAATGATGAAAACCTAACAGTACTGTATATTTGGGATGTGTGGTTTTTGAACTGAACCCACAACAGATGACTATGCTAAGATACTGTACTGCTCTTTTGTCCTAAAGGCTACTGCATACATACATTCTTTTTATAGATAAAGATGAATGCTCGCTGTTATTTGAGAATATAGCACCATTGCTTTGTGCTACACACTAAGGCATGCATAGTTTCTTTTGCAGTTGGGATATGCATGCTCTAGTTTAACTCTATTAAATGCCAACTAAGTGGTTATTAACTTTTAATGCTACAGAATAACTATACAAATTATTATTATTATTATTAAAATACTATTTAGGCAGAACTGTTCTGATGCATGCATACCACATATGCTTCTCGCATCTTTACCTGACATGCAGCATTGGATCAAACATTCACGATTCGCTCCTCAGCAGCTGTGGAAAAAAACAGAACAGAACACCATTATGAATACACCCTTGACTATATTCAGCTTTTAACTCTTACAATTAATCACTGAAATTGATACTTACACATCTGTGGAGTGACCCCTGCCTGACATTCCCCGATCCAAAAGTCAAGGATATCCTGCTTCCTCCTCCAGAGGTCATTAAAATGATGTCTGCATTGTTCAACTGTGTGGGGGATACCTGTCTCACTGGTTAAGGCCCTGACAACACTATTTCCAGCTTCAGATTTATATTCTGAGCCAGAATAGCCCAGCTGCAGCAACCTGGGCCCATGCTCCCTAACTAGGAGTTCAATAAAAATCTTGGACGCCTGAACACCCCAACTCTGTGGCTGAAAGTGCACAATCTCTCCACCAACACCAGACATGCCTGACATCTTTCAAGCTCAATGTCTAATGAGCATTTCCTGACAATTGCAGTTTATATGCTGCTGTTTCATGCCTATTGCAAGTCTTGCTCTTACTGAGAGTGCACACATTTTGGATTTACAACATTTGAAAACATTGGACATTGCTTACCATCATACCAACATGGTAGGCAAGGGTGCGCAATGCCAGGCACTGTGATGTGCAACAGTGTGAACAATGCAATTTCTAACTTATTAGGTATACAGGTACTTCTGTAAATGGGCTAGTCAAATTTACCATATATACGGTTGTCCTAAACTTCCAGCTATTACAACAAAAAGGTTGAAAAAACAGTTGTGTATCTTGCACTTCATTTCTATAATCTGCAATCTCACAGTAGTAAAACAAAACTTGCACAACCTTTACTAGAACCTCGTACCATCTGCACTCCAGACCTTCACTTAACGCCTGCTGCCATGGGATTAGTGAGATGGTATCTGCTATCTTAGTCATTATTGTAAGATTCTTGCTGTTAATCTTAGTGTTACTACAAAACAAACTGTAGAACTACTATAAAACAAAAATAGCCAAGGTTAAAAGGTAGAAAAAAGAATTTAATGTGACAGTAAGCGCTTTCATGGGCACACATACACCAACTTCTTCAGACTGTTCAACAAAACTAATACACCACATTTAAATAGTTAACAAAATAAGCACATGACGCTCAGGTGTTTAAAAAGGTCCAATGGGACTTGGAATACAATCGAACAACATATAATTAAAATACAGCTTATAAAATGTTTAAATACAGATATAGTATAAAATCTGAAATTATCAAGAAACTGTATGTCCCTAAACTACATTAGTTTATACATAATGCACATTCTAAGGGTAAAAATAACATTCTAAAGATAAACATACTATCTCATCAAATTTCTTCGTTTTAAAATGCAAGCTATTTAGCATGTATCATTTAACCCTGGGTATTTGAAGGCATCTAGTCTGAGTGGCCAATATAATTCTCGCTGCTCTAACCGTAAAGAAAATGGCCCTCCCCTAATATGAGAACAGATCTGGTCAATAATCCTAAAGGAGAATGAATGGCCAGGGTTGTTGAGTATATGTTTAGCTAAGGCATTCTCAGCTTTCCTGTTCCTAATAGCATATTGATGCTCATATATGCGTTTTCCTATCCGTCTTACCTATGCAGAAACCTAAGCAGGAATTGCACTTAGCTAAGTACACGTACCCCTTAGAATTGTAGTTATACTTCCCCTTGCAAACAATATTTGTATTATTAACTTGGCACAAGGAACCAGTATCTATGAAGCTGCAAAAATTGCAAGCTTCACATTTAAACATACCCTTAGTCTTCGGGGTTTGTACCATGTTGTTACCTAAGAGGTACTTCAAATTGCTTCCACTTCTAAATACAATATTGGGAGTGAGGGGGAACTTTTCCACACCTTCTCATCCACAATAATAAAATTCCAATTTCTCCCCAAAATGTTCTTAATATAATATGCATCACTACTAAAAGTAGTGATGAATGAGACAGAAAAGTCAGGGCTAAGGTTAACTTGGTCAGTCCTATCCTTCATAAACACACCCAAAGAGGGGCTACTACTGTAATTGTTCAAACATAAGCCCTTATCTGTTTCAGAGCCATTCAAGATAGCTCTAAAGTGTCCAGCACTCCTTTTAGAGGTAACCTCATGTATCAATTTATCTAGAAAATAATCTGAGTAACCTCGTTCATAAATAGGGTACGTATAAAATTACATTCCTCCTTAAAGTTTACCAAGTTTGAAACCATTCTAGCTGCCCTGACTAGCTGGCCTTTCACCACTGATTTTTTCTGATGCATAGGGTGTGAGCTGGTAAAGTGGAGGAAAGAATTTGAGTACGTGTCCTTCCTGTGGACGGTGACCACATACTTCTGTCTGACCCTGTTCTTCTGTAAGTATACATCCAGGTATGCAATTTTCTCTATATGAAAGTTACTGGTAAATCTTAAAAAATCAGTTGTAGTGTTAATGTATACCAGAACTTCATTAAATATGTCAACTCCTCCCTCACAAATTAGGAATATATCATCCAGATATTGGGTGCAATAAACTAAATAGTTTGAATATAGCCTATGTTCAGGAACAGATTTCCTCTCCCAAAAACACATGACCAGATTTGCAAAGCTAGCCCCATATGGTGACCCCATGGCTACCCCTTTCCTTTGAATATAAAAGGAGTCATTGAACATGAAAAAGTTATTCTTAAGAATAATGTCCAAAAATTCCTGGACCAATCGGAGCTCATCATGGTCAATCCCTTTATCAAGTAACACCTCAGTTACCCACTCAATACCAAGTTCCTGTGGTATTACAGTATAAAGGTCTTTAACATCTATTGTGGTAAAGTTATTACACTGCTGCACTTCACGCTAACCAGGTAAGTACAGCTCAACATGTATAGGACAAGCAGTGTATCCCGCAAACACTGGCAAAAAAAAGAGAAATTAAAACACAAAAGGCAGACGGGCCACAGTTTTGCAGAATGTCTAGATATTTTCATCTCATATTTGCCTGTTCCTTATAAAATGTGCGGTTTATTGTGAAATCACTGAAGATTGCAGTCAATATATAATGACATACATTTCTGTTCTGTACTTCATATCCTTCAGAAAATGCATGCTTGCCCTTTGCCATCTTATTAGTTTAGTGCTTGAGTGGAATTATCCATATTCAGTATACAGGTTTCATGGCCAGTAACACTGGGGTGAGCCATGAAATCTTGCCTACGCGCGCCACACATCATTAATATTCATGGCACGAGACTGCATGATGTTGCTTGATGTTCAGTATCACATGCAGAATTACACTATGTGTAGGCTCTGTGCAGAACCTACACTGAGTTTATTGAATCCTGGGGATGGAATTTAACTTCAAAAAGATATACATTATGCAGTTTAGCTCAGTTAATCTCTGTTACATGCAAGTTAATACAATATTAAATGCTATAGAGTTTACAGATAACCTGGGTATAAAAATTGACAATAGACTTTGTTTTGGGTCAGATTTAATAGAAGTAATCAGAGCATGTTAGTTTGAAATAAATAAAATATTTAAATCAATTGTAAATAGAGATAAGAACATTTTAGTTCCAATCCATTAGGCTATTTTTAGACAAGCCCTACAATATGGTGACTGTATTTGGTATATAATTTACAATTGGGAAGGCTTGAAAGAATACAAAAACATGTTACTGGATGTATTAGTGGTTTGTGGGTACTGAATTATAAATGCAGGTTGGAAGCAGTATCTCGTTTCCTTATTAGATGCATATTGTCTAGGGGCAATTTAATTGCTATCTTTAAGTGTATGCATAAAGAAACCATCAGAGAATGAGATGAGAAATAATAATTTGCTTGTTGATATGAAAATTTGTAGTTCTGAAATTTTGCAGAACTCCTTTATAGCAGAACTGGAAAGTGGTGAAATTGTATTCCTTTAACTATACGAAACCTTGATTCTGTCACCAACATTAAAAAGGGTTGTATAGCTGGTTTGGTTGCAGAGTTTTTGATGATGGGTATTCCAGCAGCAAGCTATTTGAAGGCATAGCTAGGCTTTCCACAAACATTCAAACTTGTATACCCTCAAGAATATTTTCCACATGGATTACAGAAGCTTCAACCAGAAATTAAATGGACCTTCATGGCAGGTAAAAGGTAACTTAGAAAAACAAGCTTTTGCTGGTGTTATGTTAAAAGAAATGCAGTCAAAAAATATGTAATAGCATTACTTTACCAAAACAACCATGGCATTTTGTGAAACTTAAGTTGATATAAGGTGATATTTTCAAAGTTAAACCCCTTAACAGGGAAGAGAGGGTTAACTGCTGTGAAAAAGTTACCAATTCTGAAACTGAAACCATCTGACAGAAAAGGTGTGAGTGTGTGTGGGGTCATTCATGAGCAAAGCAAAAAATGGTATTGCTTCTAAAAGGTTAAACTCTTTGATGAGGAAAACTGGGGTTCCTTGCTCTGTTAGGTAAGAAAGAGGTGTTTGTTTAAAAAGTAAACCCTCTGGCAGTGAGAACTGTATAACATAAAAGAAAAATTATATGCAAACTTGATAAACTAGTTGTGAGTTGTCTCTACTAAAATACAGAGACAAAAGAAGCAATAAGCAAAACAACACATGCACAGCTATCATAGAAGGAGAACTTAAATTCAGAGTAGAATAGACAAAGGGATGGCTGATCTGTACAATATCCTTTGCACTTTTTTTTCTTTTTTTACAAATAGGAACAATGAAATACCAAAGTATGCCTGAAAGTGCTAAAGGACATCATAAATTAAAAAAAAAAAAAACAAGAACGACGAAGACTGATGGGACTTGAAAAACACACAAAAAAGTTAATCTTAACCTCAAAGCAACATTTTGTGTTTACAAAATGAAAAGGAAAAATGTGTCAGGAAATAAAAAAGTTTAAACAGTTCCCTGCTTGACCTAAAAATGAAATGTCAAACACACAAACTGAGAAAGAGTCAGTAAAAGCATAACTTCAAATGGCCAGAAATAAAGTCAAGATTTGTACACAGACTAATACCCATAGAAATGCAGTAGTTCAGGCTTTACCAGGAGACAAATCTAAAATCATTAATGAAAGTAAACAGTTGTCACTGATCAGTGGGGAGCTCAAAGAGACTTTGTGCAAAGAAATATAGAGGGATAATATCAGCAACAAGTGCACACAATCATCACATCCTAGAAATGGAACAAAATGTAAAAAAGAATAAAAAGCCTTGTAAACGTACCCCTTGTAAAAGGGAGAAAGTTAAGTGGCAACATAGATGACCAGTACACTGCTAAGCTGATAAAAGGAAAGAGTGACTGTAGATGAAAGCTCAGTAAATGGTCAATAACAGAGACAAAGCTTGCGGAAAATCAAGAGTTTCAAATAGCTTGAAGTCATGGAGAACATAGCCAAACATGTAACAATGATGTGGGAAAATCTAGAAACTGGAATTGTTGTCCATAAGTCTGATGTAGCAGAAATGAAAGGGCAGATTGATATGATTAATACTGACTGAAATGCAGTTAATTGGAGACAGTAAAGGCAAATATGATGCCAGATCATGATACCTTAAAGAAAATATGCACGATCAACTATATGCCTCTGTCCACACATAATGAGATCAAGGCTACCTTCAGTAAGGTGCTGGGTGCTACCTGTAAGAAATTAACAGAATAATAGAAACAGTATACTTAGACACATGAAATACAAATGCATGCTTTGAAACTGTACAACATCATAGAAAAGCTGAAGCTCAAAAAAAGGAAAGCACTAGTACAAAGTTTGCCCCAATTCCGAGAGGAAAACAAAGTGCCTTTGTGTTAACAACCAAACAAATGAGTCTAGGAGGAGAGCGCATACCACCAAGAAGTGAGTGTAGCATTAGGTACCACCAAGAAGTGAGTGTAGCATTAGGTACCACCAAGAACTGAATGTAGCATTAGGCAGTCATTGTGCTATGCCTTCGCCCATCTGGGGCACATTGCCATATATTTCCATAATTGGAAGAATGGCCCTGTGTCAAGTGGTTTGTGGGCCAAATAAGGTGGGATCTACTTGACCCATGATGCTTATCCTCACAGATCTCTGCTGGGGGATGTCATGTGGTATAGTGCTCCCTAATAACACTGCTGTGGGGGATGTGGAGCTTCCATGTTAGGGCAGTGTGGGACAAGGATTCTCCACACTTGCCTGGAGTAGAGAAGCTCATGGCCAGAAAGAGAGAGAGAGAGAGAGAGAGAGAGAGAGAGAAAGGGAAGAGAGATGTTGGTCTCTTTTGCAAAGAGATGGAGTACTATGGAGAGACACACATGCTGATAGAAGTGCTGGCCTCTCTGGTAGAGACAGGAGAAGTAATGGAGAGGCACAAACAGGTAGACATGTAGGAAGTAAAAACAAGTATCAGGGATTTTGCGTCATAATTTATTACCAGAAAAAGGATTATGAACTGTAAGCCATTTTTATTTTGAAAGATACTTCTTAATTAACACGGCAAACACAGAAACCATATTCACTTTTCAATTTAAATTGAGTAATTCAGTGTTAATAAAGTGCACTTGAATATGAATCAGAATCTCCTGTGGTTGGTAAGTACTAGAAGTTTCTCCTGTGGTTGGGAAGTACTAGAAGTTAGAGGACAAATAGGCTTTATGCATTATCAAAAGATTTAAACAATCATGGTTCAAGGCCAGTCAAATGCCAGTTGAAATAAATAAAACGTTAGAGAACACTTGCAGACACCCAGCACTGGGGAATTCTTTAGTCAACTAGGTTGTATATTCCCCAGATAGGGTCCCTGATATTCAAATGTGAGAGACACAGAAGACTCAGGCCACATCACTGGAACTGCTATTTGTTCTCCACAAGTGGATAACAGAGATCTGGGCAGGTGACATCAGTTCAATAGGCCTTTCAAATGGGGACACAAGTTACAGAGGGAAAATAATACCAGATGATATATCGCCTTATAGAAACCAGTGAAGTCCTTGTGGAAGTGGCATAATGTGGCAATATCTAGACACTTCAGTTAATAACCAAGTTATGAATTTTTTACCATCTGGTCACAGGAAGAGGGCAATACAGCAGTCAAGCTAGGTAGGGATGAATGTACACAATGCAATAGGGAGAGCTAAAACTGGAATAATGTATATGATAAGGTTGATATTCTTGAGATAGAATGAAGCAGATTTGAAAATAGCTGAAATCTGATCCTTTAAAGCCAGCTTGTTGTGAATGATCAACCCTACATTAGAAACATTGGGCATAAGTTGCTGTTTGGCCTTACCAAAGATGACATTTCCAGACAAGAATTATATTTAGGAGTCCCCAAGTGTGGTATGTATGACCATGTTCACTGTCTTGGCAGTATTAAGGTTCAAGTAGTTACTCAGCCATCCAACTGTGGATGTGTTTCAGGCCCTTCACTAAGTGGTTAACTACCTACATATGATTCTAAGAAAGTGAGAAGTAAAGCTTGAAAGTTTATTGCAGAAAACGTCTGGTTGGGCAAGCACACAAACTTCTTCAGGAAGCTATCAGCCTGATAAACTGAAAAATGATTATACAAGCAAACATATCCTGAAGTAGACTGGAGAAACACCACTTGCACTCAACCCTTTTGGCAATTCTCCACAGTTCATGTAGCTCAAAGTTGAGCTATGCTCTTGAGAATGGCCATACATAGCCTGTGACCACAGTGTTCAATGAGGTGGTCAGACCTTGATTGTAAGCTATGACCATCTCATCTGCACTAGCAGCACAAGGAGATTATAGTTAGTACAGGACAGGATTAAGAATGCCCATGGTGACAATAGTAAGTCTTTTGTTCTTTATTAGATGCATGTCTGCAGGTTCCTCTGGGGTTTGTTTACCATGATTTCAATGACTGAGTGAGTGGAACAAGTGACTTATTTCAATATCCAGCTATGATTTGTGACACTAAGCTGGAATTGTTAAGCCTAGTGTATGCCCAAACATATGGGTAATAATGACAACCATCTTAATTAAACTGAGACCTTTTAGAATAAAAATAAATTATTTAATGAGAGCTATGAAGTCATTCATCATCACTACATGAGAGCTATGAAGTCATTCATCATCATTACCATCATTATCAGCATTTATCATCAAACCTCATTTTCCCTTTTATTCTACACAAAGGCAGGGTGTCATGACAACTATCAGCACCTGTCTCAATTCAATGCCTCTCTCCTACCTTCTTTAACAATTATGCCAAACTATCACAGGCATCAGTGTCACAGGCATCCTCTTGTGCAATCCCATTTTTTTGGCTGAACATGTTAATTTCTTCTAGATTTTTTACTGTCTCGCAAATTAACTTCAACAAATTATTTTCTGTTTTCTTGCACTTATGTCTGAGCAATTATAACCTCTGGTCTTTGACCTTCTTTGCAATTGGAGCTACTTTGGCTTCTGCTCTGATGTTATAATTTCTTCATTTTTCCCAGAGTATACATCCTAACAACTGTCTCAGACACTTCATCTTCATCACCTGTAGATTCTGCAAATGCTTTTCCTTTACCGCCCAGGTTTTCTACCATGTAAAAGTACTGGTTGCACCACTGTTTCCACCTTACATTTACCTTCTCTGACATCCTTCTGTTATTCACTATCACTGACACTCTCTGTCACTTGGCTGCATCATGTCTGATTCTAGCTTTGACATCCTCATTCAGACTTCCCTTTTCCTCAGCCTCCCCTCCCAGATAATTGAATGTAACTACTTGTTCTACAATTTTCCCTTCTGTGTCAGGTTTCAGTTTTTTTTTTCTAATTTTCCCCATTTACTGCCTTGACAACTGTCTTGTCTGTATTCATTTCCACCCTGTGTGCCTTCATTTTTTGCATTCCCTCCCCTACTTATCATTTGCTAAAGTTCCTGTTCAGAATCTGCTTGTAATGCCATGTCATCTGCATGCAGCAGCTTTGTAGACCTGTCCCATCTGACATAACCTATATATGTCTCACTTCAGGCATCAGGTTGGTTGTGCATAATCTTGATCTAAATCTGAATTGCTTATCTCTCATCTTATGATTGACTGCACTCTATATCCCTTTATCAATCACTCTTTCCAGCACTTTCAGGCAGTGTGACATGAGTTTGATACCTCTGTATTGCCAACAGCCTTGAATGCCCTGGTTGCTCTTCTACATTGACACGAGAATGCCTATTCTTCATTCATCTGGTATACATCTTTCTTTCCATACTGCAGTGAGCACCCTCAATGGCCATTTCTCCTCTGTCTCATCCTGCATCTTTATCAAATCTGATGTGACCTCATCTGAGCTTGCTGCTTTCCCTGACTTCATTTTCTTTAGTGCTGCTGCTTTTTTCTTCTAGAGTAGATTCTTCCTCCTATTTCATTGTAGATTTTGTACAGGGCATTATGGGTTCTGTGAGTTTTTCTTCTTTCAAAAGGTTGCAGGGAGTACTCCTTCCACCTGCTTTTGATGTCCGGTTATATGGCAAGCAGATTGTTTTTGGCAGCCATTATGAATAGTATCTTTCCATCTTTGTCTTGCAGCCCACTAGAGCTTCTTAGTGTGCTCTGCTGAACTACTGTAGATGTGTAAATGTGCCTCTGATTCAGTGTTGTTTGCTATTGTGCAAAGTCATACCCGGCTCACCTAGTACCTGGTACTCTTCCCCTGATTTGGACAAAAAAAAAAGTTTGTTCCAGTCTGGTTAGTGCAGCTAACATCAGCAGCATGCACGGTTCCATTTTTGAGCCATTTGAAGAGTTAAAAAATACATTTGAGGGATTGAGGGTAGTTTAGAAAGTATAAGACAGGTAATAGGATGCGTAAGGTAGAAAGCAAGCTATGTGGACAGATAAGATGAGGAAGAGATCAGAAGTGGACAAAGTGAATATATGAAACAATAGGGTGTCATATAGCTTTCTATTTCTTGTTTCCTGAATCAAGAGGCAAAGTCAAAAATAATCATGGACAAAGGTCTCAAATCAGGGTTGATTTTTAAATATTGGTGTTACTGGTATAGACAGTTGGCAGACCAGGAGGACATGAATTATATTCTGTTGTCT
The DNA here is from genome assembly GCF_019279795.1 of Protopterus annectens. Lineage (NCBI taxonomy): Eukaryota > Metazoa > Chordata > Ceratodontiformes > Protopteridae > Protopterus > Protopterus annectens. Next base: position 524,018,988 of record NC_056732.1, read on the forward strand.
GAACCACAGTATACACTGTAATGTTTACTGGACCACGTTTTAACAAAAAAGAACGTATTTAAAGAGATTTAGGACAAAAAGTTTAGCCGAACACAGGAATGACTCTGAGAAATCAGAGATAGCTTAGATGTATGGGGTACAATTTGTGGGGGAAGGGAAGAAAACAATTGGAACAAAATCACATATAATAGAAGTGGCAGAATTAGGATCACTTATTTGGTCAGGACTATATATAACTGGTATAGACAGTGTGACTTTGGGCTTTGCAAGCATTGTCACAATATAATGGGTGACTATCTTAACTGCTTTGGACCTGGGCGGAGAGCATTATAAAAAAAGTTGTACTCAACGTTCTATGACCAAAAGTGATTGCATTACAGCAGGAGTTGTAAGGGAGAGGGGGCTATAACAGAGGGAGGGGTTCTACAATGGGAGGTTTAGACAATGGCAGAACAAGAACAATCAGAATGAAGAAATGGAAGACTAAATAATCCAGCTAAGATAGGAAGAATAATAAGGAAGATTGGGTAGGAATGCAGGGAGTTTGTCGTGCTCCATGAAACCAAGATGAAATGTAGCAATTCATAGTGGTAGAGTTGGATTTTATGAAAAAGAAACGCAAGAGGGGTCAAATTTTAATAAAAATATGAAGGAGCTGGAAAAAGAAGGAGTGTGGAGAAAGGCAGTTATGGCAGATTGGTAATGGTGGAGTATAAAGCTGATGGGATAAGTTGTGTGATAGGGTTGATGACTGAATAGGCGTGACCTTGGAGAATTTGAGGAGCTGTGTTGAAATGCTACAGCAAATAAAGGGATATGGTGGTAGAACTATGGTTAGGGACATGTTTAACACAGTGTAGCAGCCTGAGTTAGATAAAATGTTTTGTAACAGGCAGTTTAACTTGATAAGGAACAATAAAAAGGTGAGACAGTATAAAACATCCTTAAAGGAGAGGACCCTGAGCTGGTAAGAGGGCTAGGCAGAGAGAACATCAATCATAAATTCATTTGAGATGTAAATTTTCTTTTGTGATGTTAAAGCCTTTCTTAGCTAATTCCAAACTAAGCGAACCTGCAGCATTATAAAGTGGGAGTTAATTATCTGTACTGCAGATAGAATACAACAGTAATATAAACACTGGGATTTATAGCAGAAATGTGCAGGACATCATTAATGAAGTATTAAAACTATATTGCTGAGGACATCCTGCAGTTGCCAAGGCAAAATATACATCTGCAGTTCCAGTGGCCATATTCACAAACAGACCTAAATTGTTTATAGGATGCTGAGGTTAGGTACCTAAATTATTTGTAGGATGCCTAGGTTAGGTACCTAAATGGTTTGCAAGATGTCTAGGTTAGGTACCTAAATGGTTTGTAGGATGTCTACGTTAGGTGCCTATATGGTTTGCAGGATGCCAAGGTTAGGTACCTAAATGGTTTTCAGGATGCCTAGGTTAGGTACCTAAATGGTTTGTAGGATGCCTATATTAGGTACCTATATGGTTTGCAGGATGCTAAGGTTAGGTACCTAAATAGTTTGCAGGATGCCTAGATTAGGTACCTAAATGGTTTGTAGGATGCCCATATTAGGTACCTATATGGTATGCAGGATGCCAAGGTTAGGTACCTAAATGGTTTGCAGGATGCCTAGATTAGGTACCTAAATGGTTTGCAGGATGCCTAGGTTAGGTACCTAAATGGTTTGTAGGATGCCTAGGTTAGGTACCTAAATGGGGTTTGCAACTGTATCATCTGATAAAAGCAACGGAGGGAAAAGTATACCTGATTGTTAAACACTTTCTGATGAATAATTTGGATTTTTTTTTGCATGCACAGTCCCTGGTCATTTTAAGTTATTATGTCTGATTACCCACTTAATCCATTTTAGGGTCAAGGGGGAGCTGCAGTCTATCTCAGCATTCTGTGGGCACAAGGCACATATGTTTATCCTGAACAGGGCATGACAGACACTATATAAAGCTATAGAACGTATTTAAAGCACAGAACTGAAATATAACATGTCTATTACTTATTCTTATACTCTTAATATTGAAAGGATTTTTTTCTTTCTTTTTCTTTCTTGTTTAATGTTTAAAAATAATATTCAATAGCATATACTTATGATCCAGTGATTTGTGGTGGCATGCAATAACCTGACATTTTTTTACATACTTACAAAATTGCATTTTTGTTATGAAAATAATAAGCCTGTTATGCCATATCACAATGCAAATACTTTCTTATTAATTTGCAAAACTAAATCATTAATAATGAATGTATTATTATGACAAAACTAGACATATAATTTCTAGATGTAAAGTAAAACATACACTGTGATAATACTAAATCAAAGTAGGGAGCTTTTTAGCCATTGTCATTCTGAAGACGAAAATTGTGCATGTGATCTTCAGTCATGAGATTACAAATAAATAAATATATAAATAAAGCAATTTCCTGTGGAGAGAAACACACAAGCTTATAATTGTTTTCCCAGTGCTGTAATCCAAACAGCAATTTTGAATAAAAAATATTTTTAATAGAGCAGTAAATGGAAGGGGAGGTTGAAATGATAACATTTAAAATGTATTTCCTTAGTCATACCATCTGGCATCTAGCATTACTACAGTAATTTATTGCATCCCCACTGTGAAAGACTTTGTTGGCTATTATCTGCCAATTTCAGCTTGAGGCTTATGAATATGAAACCAGTTGCATCACTTAAAATAATGGAGGAAAATATTTTGCTACAGTATTACACTGCGTGTGGTTTTAGTTGCTCTTTCACTTGTCTAAATTCAAGGTTTTACTATCCAGCCTATAGTATAAGTTATATATGCCAAACATAAAGCATCACACAGAATATGTACAGACATAAGTATAAACATAACAAACATGAAAACATTGTTCAGTGGATAAAATTTTTGCTTTGGACAAAAATAAAATTAAATAAAATACATATTTGCAACTGATAAATCCTGATCTGCAGTAGTGTCCGACTGTGGCAAAGTCAGAAAAGGATTATGGTCAACAAAATAAGTACTTTTAGTTAAGAGAAGAAATGTGGTCAGAAATGCTGTTGTCAAGAGTTGCAGTTTTTATCAAAAAGCTGTGTTGCTGTGTAAGGGCAAAATGTAATATTCTGGCACTTTCCTGTTAACTGTTCTATTCCTGGTGAGATCTGGTTTTGTTCTGGCACTATTCTAACCCAGAAAAGTATAATTGCTGAAGGTGGAGAACATCTGTCTGATATTTCTGCTGTTTTCTAATAATATCACGAGGGCCATTTCTGCCCTTAGTGTTAGTTATAAAACAAGAGATTTGTGCCAGTCCTTAATGATTCCATGGGGTGTTCTGGCACCGATGAGGGGAAGAACATGTATTTGACAGCTATGCTTTGCACTGATTGTGTCACGCAGTGGTCTGGTGTACTTCTGACCTAAAGCAAAGTGATCACTGAAAAAAAAGAGTAGTCACAACTGCTACTTTTTGATGTTAGTCTGTAATGACCTGGTACAGATTCCGTCTACAGCAGTACCACTGATGAATGACAATCACTGGGGTGCTAGCTGTACCTATTTATGATTTTAAGTAGCTCACAGGCAATATTATAACTTATAACAATGCCAGTGATGGAAAGACAAAGTGTGTGCCTAACAATTGTGCTCCATTTTCATAGCAGCATTTAATCTGCCCTTTGGCAATGTGACTCTGAGGGACAAAATATCTGTCTTAGAGGCATGCTACCTCCCTAAAGGAATCATATGGTGTTCTAGCAACATTCTACCTTGTAAGTATATCATGGATCATAGACTGAGGTCTGGCTAAACATCTGCAGATCTGTTGTGTGATGTTTTGGCTTCACATAGGGCTCTGCAATAGGATGCTAGAAGCAATAAACGTACAGGTGAACACTGTTCAGAAGTTTGCAAGGCTAACAGAAGAAGTTGAAAACCAGTGGCATTTTCTTCTTAAAATTCATGACTTCAGAAAAAAGAGAAGAGTGGATCCTGGAAGAAAAAGATCAAAGGAAAAGGGGTATATAGGTAGAAAATCATCAAATAATTCTCTGCAGGGCTCTATCTGTGAAGTATGACATGCAACTGTATTACAGGTAGCTGGAAGATGGCACACCAGGAAATTGATACTTTTCACTGCAAATCTGTTTTTGGTATGGCAGCAGATAATATCACTTTTCTGTAACTAGTAGGTGACATGTCAGTGTCTGTCAGGCCTAGAAAAGGCAGACTGAACAAGAAAGGAGACAGCAAGCAGCAGAATCTACAAGGATCGGAAAGAGCCGAGAAGGAGATATGATAATCAACTGCATCCCATTTGTACGAAAGAAACAAAAAACTGAGAATCAAAATGGCAGGTGTGAGTCAAAATACCCAGCAGTGAGACACAAGAACTGCAAATGGCAAAGAACAATGTAAGGAAGAAATAACTCCCACAGGAGGAACATGCAGAAAGGAAAGAAGGATTAGAGGGAAGGCTGAAGAAAGGAGAATGCATAACAAATGAGTGAAAAACATAGGCTGTATATGTTAACAAAGACATGATAAAAATCTACACGAAAAAAGAAAGAAACAGATTCACAACGTGATACTGCAGACACAAGTGGATATATGAAGTGGAATACAGTGGACTAGGAACAGAGAAAGGAGATAAAGCTGCACACAGAGAAAGACAGTAACAGAAATGGAGTAGAGCTACTTTATTAACTTGGGTACCATTAGAATGGGTCTTATTAACTCACTGCTGACACCTTGAGTCACGTTCAGCTTGTGATCAGCAGCAAGTTTAAAATATATGATCTTTGCAGAGGCATGGCTTTCTGCACCCTCTCCCCTAAATACAGGTGAGGGGTCTAACTTCCATGAAGGGTCATCTTAAGCCTAACCAATGAAATGAGGTCAGAAACAAAACCTGTATGTTGTGTCTATCAGGTAAAGACCTTGGCCATTATGCAAACCCAACCAGTAAGTGCATGGCTTCTGAGATCATACCAAAATGGAATAACTATATTTAAAGATAAAGCCTGGGATTCAGAAAGGCTTACAGCAAGTGGGAAACCATAACACAGCTGTTCCACTCCCGCAGGGTAAGTCTTTCTGATTCTTAGACCTCACTATTGTTGAGGTTTCCGGCTAGTGGGGCCTAAGCATGGAGCCCAGTCTCACTGATAGAATGCAATCAGCGGGAGTGGTTAATGTTACTTAGCTAAATGCTATGCCCCCAGAAATACCACTGGTTCCTGATTGACACTGCTGAGTGAGTCAGATAATTGCTTCACAGTATAAAATTTCAGTATGGGAGGAAACAGTTAATGCAGTCAAAAGATGGCTGTCATCTATTCACTCCTATGGAAGCAGTCACATTGCAGGCAATTTCAGCAAAATGTGGAGGTGGGAGTGTATATTCATGTATGTATGTGTGTGTGGACTTGTGTGTGCATGTCTGTAGGGGCATGAATGAAGCTGGAAGAGTGTATGTGCGTGTGTGTGTGTGTGTGTGTGTGTGTGTGTGTGTGTGTGTGTGTGTGTGTGTGTGTGTGTGTGTGTATGTGCACGTGTGCTTGTTTGTGTGTGTGTGTGTGTGTGTGTGTGTGTGTGTGTGCCTGCTTGTGTGTGTGGGTGCACTCACGTGTGCTTGTTTGTGCGTGTGCGTATGTGTATGTGTGTGTGTGCATGTGTGTGTGTGTGTGTGTGTGTTTGTGTGTGAGCACGCACGTGTGTGCGTGCGTGTGTGCATGCATGTATGTGTGTGTGTGTGCATGTGTGTGTGCTTGCATGTGCGTGCATGTGTGTGTCTGCGTGCTTGTGTGAGCATGCATGCACGTGTGCATGTGTGATTGTGTGTGTGTATGTGCATGTGTGTGTGTGTGTGTGTGTGTGTGTGTGTGTGTGTGTGTGTGTGTGTGTGTGTGTGCACACATGCACGTGTGAAGAGGGGTGTCTTTTGACAATGCAATGTGTGGGCTGGTTGGGAGAGCACTGTCACCATCAGATTTACAGTGCTAGTGTTAGTCAGATTGAGATTCAGAGCAAGCTAATGAGTTGATAATGAGGTCTTTCTCACTGTGGCTATAGCTGTCGCTGAATTGCATTTTCTAACAGCTGCAGAAATTGACCTTTCTAAAGCAGGCAGTTTCTGTTAAGTGGTAAGCAGTCTTCAGAATTCCAGGAAAAATCCATGTATTTAAATCTCTTGCACTCAAATAGATAGATAAATATCCAGCTGTGAGCAACTGGGACATCAGCAGCTTGAAAGTGACCAAGTAAAAGACAAATAGTAGTAGTAATAATAGTAGTAGTACTGCGGTGGTGGTGCTGTGGTAGCATTGTCGCCTCACAGTTAGACATTGCCCATTCGATTCTCAGTTAGGGCATCTTCTGTGTGGCGATATGCATGAATGGGCGTTCCTTCGTTGAAGATTGTACGTTAGGCCTGGCAAGCCAGCATGTAAAAATCTACTGCCAATCATTAGCGGACTGGAGTTCTGCTGTGGCGACCCCTAACCGGGAAAAGCCGAAAGACACAATAATAGTAGTAGTAGTAGCAGTAGCAGTAGTAATATTAGCAGTAGTAGTAGTAGCAGTAGTAGTAGCAGTAGTAGTAATAGCAGCAGTAGTAGCAGTAACAGTAGTAGCTGTAGTAATAGTAGCAGTAACAGCAGCAGTAGCAGCAGTAATAGCAGTAGCAACAGTAGTAGCAGCATCAGTAGCAGCAGTACTAGTAGTAGCAGTAACAGTTGTAGTATTAGTAGTAGTAGCAGTAGTACTAGTAGTAGTAGTAGTAGTATCAGTAGTAGTAGTAGCTGCAGCAGCAGCAGTAGTAGTAGCAGTAGCAGCAGCTGCAGCAGTAATAGTAGTAGTTGTAGCAATAGTAACAGTAGTAGTAGCAGTAGCAGAAGTAGCAGTAGTACTAGTCATAGTAGTAGTAGTAGCATCAGTAGTAGTAATATTACAGGTTGGGGTCAACATAAAATCTAAGGTACAGATATAACAAATACAGTTGAAAAACAAACAAAATTATGCACAAGTATGCTACTCAAATTAGTCAAAACTCTCTATACATATGTGACTCTAAAAGTGCATAATTCATAGGTACTTATTAGACTATTGATTTGTAAGGATCTTAAGAAGCCTAGGCTTACATTCTCATGGTAGTTTTTACCCTTTATATTTTTTATACAAATAACCCAGATATATGCAGAACATATATATGTTGAGACATTTACATGTTTCCCCTATCCACAAGAGACAAGGGTACTAACCTGGAAGTGAATTTGAGGTTACCCAACTATATGTTCAAATTACATTTGAATAGAGTACTGTGCTTTTTGTGGAGAGGAAGATGGTCCCATAGAAATGGAATTATCTGCGATTCAAACCTGCCTCTCCAACATGTCCTATTTATTTTGCAAAATAAATCAAGATTGTTTGAGCAGGTATTGATGATACCATTGGACATGCAAATCTGTAATAGCTCTGACAGAGGAGGGTGTTTCATAGTTTCATAGTTTCATAGTATAGTACTAGGCTATCTGCCCTGGGGCATTTGTAAGCCTAGCCATAGTGATGTGGCATTTGCCACCCCATGAAATGGTACAAAAATGTACAGAAAAAATTTAGAATACTGTGTCTAGTAGTGACACAATGAAGGTCCCCTTATATAATAGAATTAGTTTACTGTGCCCCTGTCTAGCAGTGACACAGATGTGACCCCTGGGGTAAACTTACGATCTCCCATCCACTCATCAAGATTTCTCTTGAAGAGAGTCAGTGAGGGGCTCTGCCTAATATGAACTGGGATCTTGTTCCAAAGCATGGGAAGCCTCTGGGTTATGAATCTATCCCTCCAGCATGTCCTATTCATACTTGTGCTGAGGTTTAAGTCTTTAGCTCTCGTGGTCCTGATGGACTTGGATTTTTTGAGGTGGAGCATGTCCATCAGATCCTGATTGGACATGGCCTTGTACGTCAGGCAGAGATCACCTCTGAGCAGGCGGTATGATACTGAATAGAGCTGAAGTTTCTTTAGTCTGGCAGAATAAGACATATGTTGGAGACCCTTATTTATGTATGTACTTCTTGGCATTTAGGTTTAGACTATGATTTTGATACTCACTATTTGTCTGGGACAGGCCCTCTAGTAGGATCTTGGTGTCCTCTGGAAGGTTTATGATGGCTACAAGTCTGCAGTTATCTGCAAACTTGGTCAGCCACAAACTCTTTAGCTTATGCCTCTGAGAAGTAAATGCCAAAGTTGAGTGGCTGAAAGAATGAACCCTGAGGTACACCACTGATGATAGGTCTTTCAGAGGATGTATAGTCACTTGCCCTAACTTCCTGGGTTCTTTTTGTGATCTAGTCTGCTATCCAATGAGTTACATAGGGATTAATATTTAGTTAGGAGAGTCAGTCTATGATACCTAAGTGTGGGATGACATTGAATGCTTTGCTAGGTCTAGATATGCAGTGTGCACTGTCTTGCCCTCATCTATTGATCTGGTAACATTTTTGAAGAAGTCACCCAGGTTAAGTAGGCAGGATCGTCCATTGATGACTATGAAATGGGTTGAGTCAAGAGTCTATAGGGTACCTATATCCATATACACGAATCCTATAATGATCCTTTCCACAGCCTTACAGATGAGACTGTCAGGTTTCATGGTCTATAATCCTTCTATTGAAGTCTCACCTTTTTGCAAGGGAATGGCTGTTGCTGTCCTTCAGTCATCTGGCACAAAGCCTGTTTTGAGGCTGATATTGAATACCTTTTGTAGGGTATAAGACAAGTCATTTTCTGGCTATCCAGTGGGTAGTTCACTGTACATAACCCAATACTCATAAAGTAATTGAGGGTTATAATACAAAAATATGGAAAATAAGTAATATTGCTATATATTACTTGTACTGATATTTTCATGACCTCCTATAAGTTTTATTTTAAACGTACCAATATGTGATGTTCTATGCTTTGTCTATACTTTCTAAAAAATGCCTCAAACTTGAGTTTTCAGCAGTTGCCACCGGGACATGGGGATCCCTATATCCAATCTTTCCAAGCATAAAGTGACATCACAACAGTCCAAGACCCCCCCCCCCCACCTTGTTTGTCTTCTCTTGCAGCCATGGTCGCTCGGTGTCTCAGTGATCTGGGATTTGAGGTTGCAATGATTATTTTGGCCCCAATCCTGAGATAGTGCATGAGTGTTCTGCAGTAGACTCTGAGGGTCTTATGGTGTCAGAATACTGACCCCATGCCCCTTACAGTTCAAATTTCTTGGGGTGTGCCATCAAAATCTTTACTGGTGACTACATCTTAGCACTCTTTCTCTGAGTTATCTTTTTACACTTCCTTCTTCCAGCAGGACTGTCAGTTCACAATGAATATGTCTGCTATGGTGTGAGGGACATTGCTTAGGGCAGACAGTCCAAGTAACCTGTCACAAAATAAAGATACTCTAAACATCCATGTCCTGGTGATGGGCGTGGTCCTCCTAATGCAGTGGGCTGTACAGGATCTTCTTCGCTGGGGTGCAACTGCCATCCACTCAGACATGTCTGTGGTTTGGTTACATCAGCAATGCGGAGGACTCATTCCTGTCTTTTGTGTCAAGAGCCTGAGTGATATGGACATTTGTCATGTCAACGTAACACTGTCCAGTAGCAGTGTATACTACCAGTAAGACCAATTCTCTGTCAGTCAAGCTCAGCCAGTGTTTGATGATGCCTATCAAGTGGTAATTCAGTGGATCTGTGGAAAACACCATCTTTGGCTACTAGAGCAAGCTGTGCTGTGTCTTGTTTGCATTCCTGACCAGCTTCAAATACATCATCATTTTTATCTCCCTAATCCCTTCTTGGGGACAGTTTTCCTGGGATGATGTAGTCCAGTAGTGGTCACTGAGTCTTCTCTGTGCTTATACCCCTTTTGTTCTTATGATGAAGTTCCTGAAAAAAGGTCATCCTCACAGCTGCATTCATTCTCCAACAAATTTGGCACCTCTGTACTGTCTGTATCTTCTGGAGGAATCTCTTTTCCTCATACCTCTTCTTCTTTATCCCTTTCATGTAACCTCAGATACCTCTCACAATCTAAACCAACCCTGCAGGCTCCAATAACAGAACTACACTGCACAGACCATACATTCTGTAATCCAGCTCCAAAACTTTGGGACTCCATTCCTGCCACCATTAAAGGTTTTCAGTCCTACTCAAAATTCAGGCACCATCTTGAAAAATATCTCTTTACTCAAGCACAATGTAGATGTCCCAAAATAGGACACATTATATAAACTCTGTTATCTTATCATTCCATTAATATCGCTACACTTTTCACCCCCTTAACATGATCATACTTTAAACTTCCTGCTCTCACTCTTTACCTCCCCTCATCACTCTTGTTCCCTTTGTGCTTTTTTTTCCTTTCTAGGAGACTTCTCAGACACTACATGACTGTAAATTATAACACTTGAATCTCTACATGCACTCCATTTCTATTGTCACCATTGTAATAATCTAGTCTTGTGCAGTTTAGATAGATTTTAAGTATTGGATATCTACAATGCCTCTATCCTTGACTTTGTTTCTTTTCTGTTATGTGATTTGTACGTAATTTGAGTACTTGTTTATCTGTGATTTCTTTTTATTGCAAAATTGTATTTCTCTTTATCATAGGATCATAGGTTCATAGGCAGGTATTAGGCTATCGGCCCAGGGGCCTAAGTAAGCCTAGCCAACAAGGTTTCCTGGCTTATGCCACCCAAGAAAGTTAATTTCCTGTGCCCCTGTCGAGTAGAGCCACAGAAGTGATCCCCAGGGTGTATTTCCTATTTCCCATCCACTCATCAAGATATTTCTTGAAGAGTGCTAATGAGGAACTTTGCTTGACATAGATGGGTAATTTGTTCCAGAGTACAGGAAGTCTCTGAGACAGGAATCTATCCCTCCAGCATGTCCTGTTTATTGTGGTGACAAGATTTAGGTCCCTAGAGCATGTCAGATTGGGATTTCTTAAGGTATAGCATGTCCAACAGCTCTGGGTTTAACATAGCTTTATATGTTAGGTAGAGATCTCCTCGGAGTAGGTGATATGCTACAGAGTAAAGCTGGAGTTTTTTGAGATGGTCAGTGTAGGGAATCTGTTTGAGGCCAGTAATCCTCTTTATGAGGTACTTCTGTGGCCTTTCCAGCTGCTGCAGATGTCTTGTGAGGTACATTCCAAAAGGGGCATTGTACGCTATAATGGGTCTAATGAGTGCTGAGTAGAGGGGAACAATGACCTCTTTTTTCCCTGGATGTGAACCTTTCATGATGAGGTGTGCCACATAGAAGGATTTCCTGACTACTGTGGCGATGTGATTATCAAAGGAGAGACTACTGTCCACCTGGGTCCCAAGGTCTCTTATCATACATTCAGTGTTAAGTAGACTGCCGTTTATGTGGTAGTTCATGGGTACAGAGTTTTTACCAAAGGGGATGACAATGCACTTTTTGGCACTGAGCTTGAGGCCATGCCTCTAACACCAGGCATCTGTCTCAGTGAGGCCCTTCTGTAGGATGTCCACATCATTTGAGGACTTGACTATGGCTCCTAGTTTGCAGTCATCTGTGAACTTTGTTAGCCAGAGGCCTCCTGTGTAAGCTTGTACTTCAGAGAGGTAGATACCTAACAGGAGAGGTCCCAGGACTGAACCCTGTGGTACTCCACTTGTCACTGGTTTGAAGTCAGATTTGGAGTCTGCAACGTTTACATTGTGGGTTCTGTCAGTGAGCCAGTTGGCAACCCATCTTGTGACATAGGGATTTATACCTAGTTTATTGAGTTTAGCTATAATTCCAGAATGGGGGATGGTGTTGAAAGCCTTAGCAAGGTCAAGATAGGCTGTATGAACCACCTTACCCTCCTCTATAGCTTTGGTGACTGCCTCAAAGAAGTCGATCAGGTTCAGAAGGCATGATCTGCCTTTCACAAACCTGAACTGGTTGGGGTCAGGAGTTTGGAGGTTACCAATGTCTTTGTTTATGAGTTCCATGATGATATGTTCCATGGCAATGCAGACCAGGATCATCAGGCTAATAGGGTGATAGTTCCCAGGATCAGTGTATGCTCCCCCTTTGTGGAGTGGGATAGCTGTTGCTGTGTGCCATTCAGTGGGCACAAAGCCTGACGTGAGACTATGATTGAACATGGTGCTTAGGTGGGGAGACAGTTTGTTCTGAAGTTCATGTAAAACACAGCCTGAGATGTTGTCCAGTCCCATGGATGCTGTGTTTTTGGTTTTAGAGAGTGCAGCTTTTACCTGCATAGATGTGATTACAGGGACTCTGCATTCTTCCTGTATAGATATGGGCCCTTTAGGGGGTGAGAGGGGGGTAAAGGTAGCACTAAACCTATCTGCCAGGATGTTGGCAATATCAGTTGGTTCTGTAATTTTCATGCCGGTGTGCTGTAACTCAGAGCAGATCTGGGTATTGCCTTTGAGATTCTTGACATAGCTATAGAATGCTTTTTGGTTGCCCTTAGAATCAGTGGCGATTTTGTTTTCGTAACTAGCTTTGGAGGATCTTATAAAGGATCTCAGATTCTTACTGAGGCTGACCAGGGAGCTCCTCCACTCATGGGATTTTACTCTCTTTTGCAACAGTTTCTTCCTTCATATGTGAATGCACTCACCTTGCCTGCAAATGGCTCACAGAGATATGTGCACTACCCCGGTAAACAAATATAAATAAATACATTTTTCTTAGAATTATAAAAGTTTACTGTATATTTGTTACATGTTGCCTGGGTCATGCCTTGTATGGGTCCTAGGATCATTGTACCTACCTTGCTATCAAATGGTAACTAAATAAATAAGTAAATATGTGTTTTCCTTTTGCCTCAGTTTTGTGTTAGGTTAAATATATACCTATAACTAGATAAAATGCAGGAAAGAAGAAAGGAAGCTGAAGGCAGTTAAATGAGATTTTTAAGACTGATAGGCCAATGCCAAGTGTTTCAAGGAACAGCCCATATAGACCAGCCAATGAAAGTATAGATAGTAAGCTGACTTTTAAGTTTTATTATGGAAGAGTTTTATCTTGATCTTAGAATTTAGCAATGGATGCCAGTATTTGGGGATTCAGATTATAATGAGATTTGTGGTTGCTATATAGCCTGATTTTTATTATAATGTGAATTTATGGTAACAGGCAGGAAAACCCATAAACATGGTATGCAGTTTTGTGCGAGCAGATTTGAGGCCCAGCAATACATGATAGATTAGGTTCTACTATGAAACACTGACTTCCTGAAAGTCATTGTTTCAAAATAATGGAAAAAATGACCAAATCCAAAAGGGTAAAAAGCTCTGTTTTTCTTGTATTTTTTTCAGTGAGGAAAGCTCCCCCCCTGCACCCCCTCAATGTGGGAAAAGTCCCTCATATCACCCAAACTTATACATACTAACTCTACAGTTGCACCAACTGGAAGAAGGGAGAAAAATCTTTAAGGAAGTGAATCATTGCCAACACACAAATAGAAATTGCACCAGAAATTATTTCCTATGAGAAAAAGGATTTGGTGTTATTTCTTTCTTTTCAGCAGGTGGCTGAATCATGAGCAATTTCACCTCGAGCATGTGTAAGGAAGCCAATAGATAATGTAAGTGTTTCATGAATACTGGTGAGCAATGTGAACAAATCTTCAAACATGGTCATAAATGACACACAACAGCCTAAGTATAGCACTCATGGAGAATAACGGGAAAAATGGAGTACCAGAACAGCATGTGAACACAGCACACAGTCACTTCCTGTCATATATAACATACTTTCTATACATGTAGTAGACATGAATGTGTGAAACATCATGAGCACGCAATGCCTGTCCACAACACTTAAAAGTCTTTGTTGCAGTGAGCCACACTACATGCATTACATGCACAACACACACACACACACACACACACACACACACACACACACACACACACACACACACACACACACACACACACACACACACAACACAAAACTATAAATTCTATGCATGAGCTTGCAGTAAAGCAAGGAAGATAATGTAAATGTTAATGAGTGACAGACACTTGTGAACAGAGTTGTTTTGAATTAAGAAATAAATAAATAATACATTTTTTTTGAAATTTTTATATATTTACAGTTTGCTGACTAGGTTTGTTGCAGTGGTCTAAAGACCTTTTTAGTCACAGCCCGGTTCTTATGTGAAAAGAAAAACAACATGAACTATGCACAGCAAGGTACCATAAAAAAAAGATACAACTCAAAAGAGATATTGTTTTGCAGTGATTTTGCAAAATAAAGACAATAATTAATTGTACAGCAAGGTAAAACTTGAATAACTACATGGAGAAGCATTAATAGCTAATAAGTGCACCAACAAAAGTCAACTATTATATTATTTGTTACAAAAATAAGCATTGTTTGCATGGATAATATAACCCACAGAAGCATTAAATATGAACAACTGTGTGTTTATGTGTATGTATATATATATATATATATATATATATATATATATATATATATATATATATATATATATATATATATATCATGAAATAAACACTTCAAACAGTGAAGGGCAAAAGAGAGATTTTACATATTTTATTTTGAATTTATTAACTGGGTTAGAGCTTACTGATTAGGTTTATTGCAGTGGTCTAAAGACCTTTTTAGTCACAGCCTGGTTCTTATGTGAAAAGAAAAACAAGATGAACTATGCACAGCAAGGTACCATAAAAAAGATACAACTCAAAAGAGATATTGTTTTGCAGTGCCTTTGCAAAATAAAGACAATAATTAATTGTACAGCAAGGTAAAACTTGAATAACTACATGGAGAAGCATTAATAGCTAACAAGTGTACAAAAGAAAGTCAACTATTATATTATTCATTACAAAAATAAGCATTGTTTGCATGGATAATATAACCCACAGAATCATTAAATATGAACAACTGTGTGTTTATGTGTATGTGTGTATATATATATATATATATATATAATCATAAGAAAATCAAAATCCTGAAACCAACCGCAAAAAAGAGAGAACTTGAAAACTCAAAAATCCTGAAAGCCCAAAATTGAAAAGACCAAAATCCTGAAACTCAAAATCCTGAAATACAACCCTAACCTGACCTAACCCTAAGGTCCGACACTCACACACACTCCACACTCCACTAACCCCTAACCCTAACTAACAACCCCCCTGCCGCTAATTTATTTATTTGTGTTGACACATGCCCAACCCTTCTAACCCTAACTACTCACTTAAACCGCGGGCTAACAATAAAGCCACAACACAATGACATCAGTATGTCTTGTGTTTTTTTTCTTTTTTTTTTTTTTTTTTTTGGTTTTCAGATTTTTTTTTTTCAGGATTTTGAGTTTTCAGGATTCTGAATTTTCAGGCTTTGGTTTTCAGGATTTTGATTTTCAGGCTTATGATGTTTCAGGCTTTATATATATATATATATATATATATATATATATATATATATCATGAAATAAACACTTCAAACAGTGAAGGGCAAAAGAGAGATTTTACATATTTTATCAGAGTTGGCTGGCTCTATTGAAATAGCAGCAATCAAAATGCCAAATGCTGAAAAGCTGAAAAAAAAGACTGAAAAAACAGGAGAAGAACGAATCTTGAAAATTGTGTTTCTCCTTAAAACTTCTTTTTGCAGGGGGGGACAAGCCCCCCCAAAGTTATAAATGCCACCTCTAATATTGCCATACCTTAGAAAAAGGAAGTTTACTGAGAAATGACATTTTGGACTTATGTATACTAAGTCCAATCTTTTGGCCATTCAGTCTTCACATTTTGGTACTCACGCTAGAGGCTCCTGCATTTCAAATGATTACTGAATTGGCTTGAAGGCAATAGAAAAATGACATTATATACAGAGTGACTGATGAAATGCAATATATACATGCATTATATACGCAGTGCAAATTAGAGCTGACATGCTGAAAGAAACATATGAAAAGTAGAAGTCAGATCAAGGTATGTAGAACGAAGAAGCATAGGAAGAGATCAAGTTGTATGAAAAGAGAGACAGTAGTTGCATTTTCTTGGAATGTGCTTTTATTTATGATTGGAAAATGGAGTAAGAGGAATGATCTTTAAGAAAAGAAGGGAGATATTCCCAGTGTTTGTGACAAAGGACTGAGAAAGCATGGCATGTGCAGTGAAGACTAGTTTGGAGGGTTTGGTGGACAGGATCCGAGGGGTTAAGATGTCTAAGTTTGTATATTGGAACATCTCTGAATAGTCTGGAGGCTAGTGGGGAGAAGTTATTGGTCTTGATAAGTTTAAATAGCTGAGAGGAGAATAGAAAGTCTGAACATTATTTTAAATATAGCCATTTGTTTTTTTTCAGTAGTTTTGAATGGGTGCTCATTTCTTGTGAGGTGTGTGATGAATCTTCATATGGCATTTGAGCTAGGTTAAATGGTAAATGCATTTCTTTTAGAGGCTTCAGCAATTAGAGGGAGACCATATTCTTATTGAACCAATGGGATAACTTTGCCTATGGCATTCCTACAGGGTCTGGATAGAAAAGCAGAAATCTTATTAGCCCATAATAGGACAGAGTTAATTTTTCTGTGTGTGTGTGTGTGTGTGTGTGTGTGTGTGTGTGTGTGTGTGTGTGTGTGTGTGTGTGTGTGTGTGTGGTCCAGGTGGAGTTGGAAATTTAAGAAGGGATCCAACCAAATCCCTATGTATTTGAATGGAGTGACATTTTCAATAGTGTTATTTAGATGGTCAAGGATTTTTAGTGGTATGGGGATAGAAGTGAGCTTTTGCCCAATGTCAAAAAGCATTTTTTTGTTTATCATTGACCCATTAAATAAGGACATGAAAATCAGGCTGAAGGATGAGTTCACACAAAGAGACACAGTGGTTGAAGCAGAATAGGACCGTGTCATCAACATAAAGCAGGAGAGACAGGTGGAGAAAGTCAAAAGGGAGTTTGTTAATATAATGTAATGATAGAAAAGGAGAGAGGTGCCGGAATAGATCCCCGAGGGACAGCTTTCTGTAGAGGGACTGATAAACAGGTCCATGAGTTGAAATTAACTGAGGAATGGTAGTTAGGAACCAGGACAGTGTGTCATCACTAATGCCTATTTCAGTGAGGTGGTTTAAGAGAACTGATGATCAATAAGATCAAAGGCTCTAATGAGGTAATAAAAATGACTCCATTAATTAGATCTTTGTCCTTCCCAATGAGAATATTGTTGCTGAGTGTCCAGAGAGGTGAGGAGATTCTGGGATCAGACCAAAAGCCATGCTGCTTTTGAAAGACAAGGTGGCATTGGTTGATGTACTGAATGAGTTGCAAATAAACACGTAAGTATTTCTTTGAGTAGGGAGACTAGAAATCTGACAAAAGTCTAATGGATTGCAGGGATTGAGTTTTTAAGGGAAAAAAATCTAAAATTATTGAAACAAAAAAGAAAATAACATTTTTTTCAGGAGGGATTGCTCCTCCTACACCCCTCATATCTTCTGCTAAATTGTACTTACCAGTTCTGAAATCATAGAACAACAGGGTACGGGCAAATTCACTGATCCCACTGTAGTGCAGTCTTGCAAAGAAAGCAGTTGGCAAGCTGGAATACAAGCAAAAAAGTGCATTTGCTCTTATAGCATGCAAACACAGTAGATAAAAGGTTTGCAGACTCTCTTCATCCTTTTCTGACTCAACTGCTAATACACACACAGTCTAGCTGTAATTATTGCTATTACATATCAAACTGTTGTCAGTACAGGCAGATGTCAAAGGTCATGTTTATGGTCATCTTTACTAAATAACTCTGTACACATATGAGTACAAAGCAAGTTTCAGTTGTGCCATATGCTGCACAAAGTATATGCAGTGAGATACAATATTACTAGCAATTAATCAGGATTAACTTCTAGTGCACTGCAGGTACTTGGAGTGGCAAATGTGCCAGAAGGATGCATTTTATTAATTTGCTGACCAGGTAAGCATTCTAAATACAAGTGCTGCTTTTCAGGGATGACCAACAAGCACTGCTTAATTAGGTGATTTGTTCAGAGTCATATAGTAAGCAAGTGGTACTGGAAAGAATGAAGCCGTGTACCCTGGAATACAAGAAGCAGCCAATTAACAGCTTAGTGCCTTAGTCTTCTGTGCTAACAAGCAGTGCTCTGAAGAATTCCACTAATGAACAGTATTCACAAAATGTAAGAGTCTGTGAATTATTCATCTTATATGTGTTTTATCCAAGCATTAATTCATACACTGCATTGTTGCTACTAATGAACTCAATGTAGTTATGTTCTAATAACAGGCTAACAAATGCAGTAATACAGATGTATATAAAATGGTGCCTGGTACCTGGGTTCTAACAACACACCAGAGAGAGACCAGAATCAGCTTAACTTATTAAGTGTTTTGTCCATTACAAAGCACAGATCTTCCTCGGAATAAACAAACCAAAAAGTGCCCATATTTAAAAATCTAGCTACTTTGCAATTGATAAAAACACTTGATCAACTAAATAAATTCTGTTCTCTTTCTGTTGTGTTTTCAGACCTGTGGACTTACCATAGATATGCATATAGGTTCATAGGTTCTTAGATTGTTACTAGGCTAATGACCACTAGGGCCCTTACAAGCCTAGCTGTTCATTTCAAGCAAAGGTAATCTGGAAGATCATTTTTTTTTCTCAACAGCATGATCATTCAGTTGCAAAGGCAAAAGAGCAGCTTGTTAGTACAGCGATAAACACACCAGTTTAGAATCTCTTGCAACACAGTTGTTATGCCTAATCATACTATTGTTTTACATTGTATAGATAACTGTGAAAGCAGAAAGCATAAAAGCAGTAGCAGCAGAAGAAACATATGCAGTCACCAGAATACCTACAGAAATAAAACAAGGCATTCATCAAACCCTGGGGGTCCTGGTGCAATGAATTAAATGGTTGTCAGTGAAAGTTTCTGACTGGTAATTCTCTCCAGACAGAGGAAGTCCTACTTCAGGTAAACAGACAGCTTTTGCTGTGAGCCATTAGAACAGAAGAATCCATACTGAAATATGTGTTACTTATCTTTTATGTATACAACAGCAATACTTGCATATTGCTTACAGTGGTGCTGTCTGAGGCATCACTGACATTCCTAGAACACCCTTAGGTTATAGGTTTTACTGTAGTACAACAATATTGTTCAGAGTCATATAGTAAGCATGGAAGAACTGTCGGATCATGTGGCCCAGGCAGGTATGACCCTAGCCCTGAGTAACATCCTGCCTTCACCCAGAATGATACCACAATATAAGGACAACATGATTGACTTCAACAACTGGCTAAGCTTCTGGTGTCATTCAGAGGGGATCCAGTATCTGTCTGCCTGGGACGACATGATCGACAGACCACGATGCTTTGCCAGAGATGGTCTGCATCTGTTGCCCCTGGGATTCAGGTTAATGGCTAAGCCTCTTGCCACCCCTATAGTGCCTTTTTTAGGCAAAGTTCAAAGGACAAAACCGCCACCATAACAGGTACAAGAATGCAAAATCTGAAGGTAATGCTACTCAATGCTAGAAGTCTAAACCTCAAAATGCACTCTCTCGAGGCACTCCTAAAAATGGAGAACATCGATATCTGTGCAGTAACTGAGACTTGGTTCAAGGCTCCAGAGAGCACCCCTGCAATACCAGGCTACAACTCTTAACACACTTTTCAACCACCAAACCAGTACCGAAACACTAAAGGTGGAGGAGTGTCAATATTCACCAAGGATATTCACACCAACAGGCTAGTTGCCCAACACAATGTGTCTGAAATTCTCCAGGTGCAACTAACACTAGGTAAGACTGCAATCCAAACTGTAGCTTGCTACAGATCCCCCAACATACCCCAAGAGTCTCACTACACCTTTCTAAACATACTGGAAAATATTAAGATAGAACCAAACACCCTAATACTGGGTGATTTTAACTACCCTGCCATTAATTGGGAAAACTACTCATGTGCCAACACCTTTGCCCAATGGTTCTTAGAATTCATAAATTCCAATGCCCTGGATCAACTAATCCATAGTCCCACCAGGGGCTCCAATATCCTAGACCTGGTCATTACCAACATGGGAAATCGATGCTCCACACCTATGGTCACCCCCTCATTAGTCAGGTCTGACCATAAGCTAATCACCCTTAACATCCACATCCCACCCCCACCCCCCAGTAAGGAAACCTCCATAAAAAACTTCTCCAAAGCCAACTTCATGCTACTCAAGTCAGAAGTGACAAACTTCATGACACCCATGCAGACGGGAACTGAAAGTTCAACTGCTGAATCCTACACTAAGGCACTGTACGAGCACATCCACTCATGCATGAATCGTGCCATCCCAAATAGAACCAAGATGCTCTCATCCAAACAAGGAAGCCAATCTGGTGGTCCCCTGCCATAAACAAACTTTACAACAAAAGGAAGAAACTGTTGCAGAAAAGAAGAAAATCTCCAGGATGCAAGAAACTCCCTTACCAGCCTCAGTAAGAAGCTGACATCCATCATAAAAATCCTCCAAAGCTAGTTACGAAAATAAAATTGCCAAAGATTCCAAAGACAACCACAAGGCATTCTATAACTATGTCAAGAATCTAAATGGTAATGCTCAGATCTGCTCTGAGCTAAAACAGAATGGCATTAAATATACTGATCCTAAGGATATTTCCAATATCCTGGCAGATCGATTCAGTGCCAACTTCACCCCCCTCTCACCCCCTAAATGGCCCATCTCAATACCGGAAGATTGCCAAATTCTGGTAATAACAACCACACAGGTAAAAAATGCACTCTTCAAAGCTAAGAATACAGCATCCATGGGACCAGATGACATTCAGGGCTGTGTACTACATGAACTACAATATGAACTGGCACCTCACCTACTAAGTGTCATGTTTAATCATAGCCTCACCTCAGGTTTCATGCCCACTGAGAGGCACAGAGCAACAGTTGTCCCACTCCACAAAGGGAGATCCACCTTGGATCCCAGAGACTACCGTCCCATCAGTCTGACGAGCCTTATCTGCAAGGCCATGGAGCGTGTTATCATGGAACTTATAAACAAAGACATTGGCAACCTTCAAACACTGGACCTCACCCAGTTTGGGTTTGTGAAGGGCCGATCTTGTCTCCTGAACCTGATTGACTTCTTCAAATCAGTCTCCAGAGCCATGGACAAGGGTAAGGTGGTCCACACAGCCTATCTAGACATTTCCAAGGACTTTGACACCATCCTACACTCTGGAATCATAGATAAACTTACTAAGCTGGGCATTAATCCCTACATCACCCAATGGGTTGCTAACTGGCTTAGTGATAGAACCCACACTGTAAAAGTAGCCGACTCCAAATCCAGCTCCAGACAAGTGACAAGTGGAGCATCTCAGGGTTCAGTCCTGGGACTGCTCTTGTTTGGCATCTACTTCTCTGAAGTACAGGCCAACACTAAGGGACTCTGGCTAACAAAGTTCGCAGATGACTGCAAACTGGGAGCCATTATTGAATCCCCAAATGATGTGGATACTCTACAAAAGGGCCTTACAGAAAAAGATGCTTGGTGCCAGAGCCATGGGCTCAAGCTCAATGCCAAGAAATGTATAGTTATCCCCTTTGGGAAAAAACATGTACCCCATGAATTACCATATAGGTGGCAGTACACTAAACACCGAAGGTGTGATAAGAGACTTAGGGACACAGGTGGACAGTGGTCTCACTTTCGATAACCACATCGCCACAACAGTCAGGAAATCCTTCTATGTGGCACATCTCATCACTAAGGGCTTTTCATCCAGAAAAAATTAGGTCATTGTCCCACTGTACTCATCCCTCATTAGACCCATTATAGAATACAATGCTCCATTTGGTATGTACCTCTCAAGACATCTGCAACAACTGGAAAGACTGCAGAAATACCTCACTAAAAGAATCACAGGCCTAAAGCAGATGCCCTACGCTGACCGCCTTAAAAAACTCCAGCTATACTCTGTCATATATCATCTACTCAGAGGCAATCTCTGCTTAACATACAAGGCCATGTCAAACCCAGAGCTGTTGGACATGCTACACTTAAAGAAATCCCAATCCCTCAGAGCCACATGCTCCAGGGATCTAAACCTTGTCATCACAATAAACAAAACATGCTGGAGGAATAGGTTCCTGACCCAGAGACTCCCCAGACTTTGGAATAGATTGCCCATACATGTCAAGCAGAGTGCCTCTTTGGCCCTCTTCAAAAGGAACCTTGACGATTGGATGGGAGAAAGGAAATTCACCCCGGGGATCACGTCAGTTGCCCTGGTAGACAGGGTTCCAGGGAAGTAAATAGTGTGGGAAGAAATAGCCAGGGAATTGTTATGGCTAGGCTTGTATAGGCCCTAGGGCTGATAGCTTAGTACCAACCTATGAACCTATGAACCTATATGTAGTGCAAGAAGCACCATAAATATGCTTCATAATCATGGAAAAGACATTTTTGATGTCAGAATGGTGCCTAACAAGCTTTTGCTAAGTAACCCTCACCGCATTTAAGCTCTAGTCTCATGCTGCATTAACATCGATCAGCGTCCACCACAAAAGACTGATGGGATGCACAAACAGCTTTAAAGCGTTTGAGAGGGTAACCATACGAAATGTTGTGACCAGCTAGAGTGAGTCCTTAAACCCGGAGACTGAAATGCTGAAGGAACAGACTTACATATACTAAGTCTGAGATGCCATTTCTAGGAATATTCCCTTTTCCCTGAAGTATGGCAATCCTGGACAAGGTATATATAAGTTTCAGGGTTTTTGGGTGGCTTGAGCCCCACATGGGGGTATGGGGGATTGCCCCCTCTGCAAAATGAAGTTTAGGAGAAGACTGATTTTCACGATTCACTCTTCTCCTGTGTTTTCGTTCTTTTTTTTTTTTTCCAGCTTGTTGGCACTCAGCCATTAAGGAGCCATTTAAGAGCTTTTAAAGACATTGGTGCTTTCTGCCACTCTTCTCTGGTGGCCATTCTGTGTGTGGCACAAGTGCACTGACACACTTTGTACTACAAAATATTATGAGTGGGTGTCTCTAATAACAACCCTGTTGTTTCATGTTCTGGACATGGATATTTCATGGTATCAGCCTGTTTAACCAACCTGGAGATATGTTTGTTGCTAGCATATATCAAGACACTCCAGCTTTGGCCCCAGTCTGTGCTGTTGCTGGCCTAAATGTGTGGAACAGATTGTAGCCTTCCACCACTAGAATACTTTCTACAGCTTTAAACTAAGTCTCAGTCATGGCACAGATATTTACATTCTCCAGAGTTAGGAAGGCTTGAAGTATGTGGAGCTTTTTATTTACGTCCTAGCACTGAGCAGTAATACCATAAAGTTGCTTGGAGACTTATTCACCCTGTTGGTAGTTTTGCCTTTTTGGCATTGACTAAAAAAGGCTCTAAGGGGGTGGATAAAGTTTTGGCCAATATCTGAAAGTCTGGGGGGGGGGGGCAGGTGTAGTCCATCCTTGGCAAAGTGAAGTGGTCTGTTGACCATGTCCTCCCATGCTGACAGATATAGGATTCCCCTGGAATGACACCAGAAACTAAGTCAATTATTAAAATCAATCACTTTATGTTTGTACCGTGGCATCATCCCTGGTGAAGGTAGAATGCTGCTCAGTGCAAGGCTCGTACCTGTCTATGATACATATTCCAAGATATCTATTATGTTTTTTTTACATAGTCAAAAGAGGTACATTTCAGGTCATTTATACCCACATGGACCATGGCAGAGTGAGTTGAGTGCATGTGCAATACTGTGGATCCCTGCACCAGACAGGCAACTAGCCATTAACTTCCCCTTATCCAGTCTGGTGAGCAGTGCATCTGTGTGTGTCACTCAGTGGAGTCCCTAACAACAAGAGTATTAGATAAAGTATATGCTGGCCTTATGGCCTTTGCTCTTGGAGGACCATTGGATGTAGGCTTATGTGAGATGTTTGGTGTTTCTTTTGGTTTGTATTTTAGTTATTGCTGAAGAAAAGTGTTGGTGTTAGATAGCTTTGGTGGTCTTTCAGGTTTGGGAAGTTTTTTTTTTTAAGTGGCTCATCATAAAGACAATATGCGTGATGAGTAGTATGTGTGAGACACTTAGTGCAGGTATTCTTGACAACCTCATTTGTATGTGAGATTTTTGCCTCAAAGGAAATTATGTATTTACATCTCTCACCTACTGTGTTATTTTCTTTAATGATTAACTGGTTGTCTTTGAACATGAGACAATTGCCCCTTTGACTTAGGATGCCCAAATCTACCAGGCTGGCCACAAACACATTAGGAAATTTCAAATCCAAGTTGTACAGTATTGTAAAAGGGTGGGCTGTATAGGATAAAGGATTGAGTTTTAACAGGGGTCTCCTAAAGTAGTTCCTGGGGTTAAGGGCAAGATGTTATATAGTGCTTGGAGATGGTAGTGCTATTTAATGTGCATGCTAGTTGCTCTGAGCTTAATTCCATGCAGTGCATTGCCTTTTAACAATTTTTGGACCTAATTCTAACTTTATAGGGAAATGTTACTGTTTAGGCATTTGCTACTATACAGGGCACTGCTAACTGTTACTACTTGGTGCACAAACACACCTGATTTATAGCAGAGAACAAAAACTTGAAAACTGATTCCTAGGCCTTCTAGCCCATAAATGATCATACTTTCACCCGGATTCAGTAAACGTCCATGCAGAGATAGCTTATTCCTGCATGGAAGGGACCGTTCCTGTGCAGCATGGCAGCACACCATGCACATTCATGAAGGCGTGCTGCCGTGCTGTAATACGTACATGGTTCTGTCTACGAGTGCAAGGGGTGTGTCTGAGAGCAGTGTCTCACAATACACATGCCCCCTGCAAACCAGAATTGCTGTATGGCAATTTAAATAGAGCAAGATCACTCCTTACACCTCCCAACCCATCAGGGTAAGAAATGTGGACAAAGCCATAAGCGACAATTGTCCCTACAAACCAAGAAAGTTGATAGAATAACAGGTTTAGTATTAGCGAATTTTCGGCAGGGTATGAAGTATATAACGCACACGTCAAAACCTGTCAGAGTAAGAAATCTGGACAAAGCAATAAGGGAAAATTGTCCCTACAAACCTAGAAAGTTGATAGAATAATAGGTTTAGCATTAGCATGGATATTCTGAAGGGTACGAAGTAAAAAAAGCAACAAATATTTTTTTTTTCACATGTGCACTGAAGTTTAAGCGTAGCTGCGCAGGTGTGCCCATTGCTTAGCTATGCTTAGCCCAGCTGCAATGGCACGATAAGTTAAATAACAGTAGACATCCAGTATAAGCATAAGTGGAATAGAGTACTGGTTAAAGTGTATGCCTTGTATGAAGGCATTTATCATTCAAGCCTCATCAAAGCTGTTTCCATTTTGTATGTGTAATCATTACAATTTTAATTTATTTGTATATTTATGTAGGAAGTAACTTATATTTCTCAACCAGAGTAGTGTATTAGGCCCACATGTGAGGTGATAGTGTAATAAAGAAGTGAAACCCCCATATAAACACAAGTGCCCCATACAGTATAGTCATGCAAAAATAAATGTAATTACAGCACATTGGGGGATGTCAGGGAAGGTAAACAAATTTAAATTATGTAATGAATGATGAATCAATCCCATACAGGTGGTAGTCCAATAAAATAAAACATAAGCAATGCTAAGCATTGCACAGCTATACTGACCAGATGTAAGCATTGTGTACAAATGAATGCTAAGCAATGAGTAGCCCAACTAAGTGGATTTGCCCATTGGTAAGCAGTGCTGAACCTGCCCCTTTAAGCACTGTCAACCTTAGCTAAGTAGGTTTGCCCATAGCTTAGCTTAGCTCAGCATATTCAAAACCATCCAATCACAGCAAAGGGTGGGAAATTGGCCATATTTAAACCCCGCAGGCAGGAATACAGCTTATAACTGATTGTAGCTCCCCACTGTAGGCAGTATGGCAGGTGTTGGAGAGGGCATGTGCTTTTGGGCACAGCACTGGGGCATACAGGTGTCCAAGGTCATGGTAGGACTCCTGGTAAAAAAAAACATGACATGAGACTGCTGCAGGACCAGTGCCAGGGCTCCCAATACAAAGCAGAAGCCTGGGAAAGTCTCACCTGTGATTTCACCAGTGCCACTGGTATCTCTCAAACTAGTGAGCAGGTCCGGCCCCATTATGCCGACTTGAAATGGAGGAAGAGGGAGCTCTTGGAACAGTGGGTCCAAGAAGCAAGACAGATGGGTGATGTCCCAGTAGTGTGTAAGTATTCATAGCAATAACTGTTTACCAAAGTCCAGCCTGTGTATGTGATGGATAGGTATGCCTAAATGTTTCACTATTTTCATTACAGTTCCAGCTGAGTGGGCTGCGAACCAGGAAGCCCATGCCAGTAGGTTGCAAAGGATGTGTTGCAAGGCTGGTTAGTAACAATCCTGCTTGTAGTAGTCATACCAAATAAATATAAAGGAGTAGAATGTCACCTGGCAGTATAAAAAATGTGTATGGTCTGTACTGAATAAACCAGACAATATGACAGTAATAGTCCCATATAGGTCATATTTAAATAAAACTGTAACTGCCTGACAATGAAGTTCTAAATCCTGGACTGGTTGTATTTACTCTGGTATTGTATGGCATGAAGTGTTGCATTCACCAAGATTTGATATCTGAATAGTAATGTTGCATTAACCACTGTTTCCCACACTGTGCTACATAAAAATGGGTCTAGGAATGTCTTTATAAGAATGCTATAATTACAAGGTCAGATTGTACAACCAAGCAAGACTTAGACAGAAAACACTAAAGAAAAAAACAGCAGTTTCTCAATAGCTCACTCTGATGAAACACAAATTGTTGTATTTTTAGCAGACACAGCCATGGTTCGAATCCCGGGAGTGGTAGTAAGCTGTATGCATAATTTCAACTAGAATTTTGTGAATATGTGTAGAAACATTTTGGTAGTGTTAATAAACATTCTTCCCACGGGTCTTCCAGGTAAGAGAAGTAGAAAGTAGCTATAAGAAGGTTGAATTATGCACTGTATACAAGCAAACCACTGTCCAAATCAAGGCCATAGGGTATTGTAATAATACATGTAGAATAATGATTAGACCAATTATCATTAAAGTTGTGAGTACTGCAAGGATATACAAGTTGTTAATTGACACCCCCCTACCATATCTGCAACAATAATCTAAACACACAAATCAATGGGTATGTTTTACACCAAACCTACTGTTGGGACATAAGTCCTATTGTTCAACAAATATTGAAATGTGTTTCTATTAATGTTCCATGTTGAAATACTATCATTGGTGGCCTGTTGCTATCAATGTAACCTGCATGCCATTGTAATGGCCACTGTGGTTCCATATATGCATGTGTTCTGTTTACTATGCAACTGTTCCAAATCCGTTGTTTTGGGTAATTGGTAATATCTATGCATGCTGTCATAACTAATCCTGGATTGTGTTGGCTATTTCTAACCCACATATGTTCTAAAACTGCAACACCATAGCATGTTTGGGAAGGCCAGTCCCAGTGGACCCACCTCTCCCACCTCATCTGGCTGTGGCCCTGGAACCTCCTCATCCGCTGGTCCTGCACCACCTTCCAGTGGAACCGCCTCAGGGGATGAGGCTTGTCACCCCTACCGGGAAAGGGCGTGGACAGGATACAGTCACCCAAAGCCAGGTCTGGGGATTGGTGCATAGCGAGCTCTGAAAGGAGTTTGGAGATCTACTATGCCAGCGTGAGGGCTGCGTGGTGCAATTAAGGGGTCAGACTCGCCCTGCTGCTCAGGCCCCAGGACAGCTACTTTTGGGGCCATGAAGGTACATTGGTGACTGCCCATGGGTGGGGACCTCAGTCCCACTGTTTCCATTTGGGGGTTCATGGGCTTCTGATTTCCAAATACCCCTCCCAGTCCAAAGAGTTTACCCCCCACATGTGTCATGTACTGCCCCGTATGCTGTCTTGTCTGTCTTGTCTGTCTTCCTACCCAACCTACCTCCCCAAATATACCTACTATCCTTCCCCA
>NC_056732.1:524052130-524069630 GCF_019279795.1 Protopterus annectens
AAATATAGAGTCACCTGCTGTGTTCTTTGATAGAGAAGTTTGAATCAGTGTTTTGTTAGATGAGCCGGGTTTTTGGGTTGTTGTAGGGTTTTATAAGGGTGGAGAGCATAGGTGTATTTTCAGGGTGGTGAAGGGCTTTTGGGCTATGGAGAGCTGATAGTATTGAATTAGGTGGGGTAGTTCTAGCCATCCTAGGTAGTGGAGATTCTGGCAGTGATGTGTTTTATATGGGGAGGCAGTGGCAAATCTGGCAATGTTATTATAGGCTGCTGTAAGCTTATTGGTATTGTATTTAGAAAGGTTAGTATATATTGGGGAAGCATATAGGAGTGTCGATATGAGATGGGTTCTAGCTATGGTAGTTCTTGCTTCAGGAGTTAGAAATGGTTTGATTCTGTAGAGAGAACCTAATTTTCTATTAGTTGCTTTTATGATTGAGTTGATATGAAAGTCAAATTTAAGTAGGTTGTCAATAGTTATGCCAAGAAGTTTGGCTGTTTGGTCAGGAGAGATAAGGGTGCCATTGTTAGAGGTGAGAGAGAAGTTGATAGAGGGGGTCCTGCTAAATGTCAATGTCCTGCTAAACAGCTGCTATGGCCATAGCATCTGGCCCTCTCTGCAGTGGGAGATATCACAGACATACCTCTCAATTGTACAGATCTTCTCAGGATGTCCACATTTTACCATCATGTATTTTTGTCTGTTCCTCCTGAGAGTTGTACTTTTCTGGCAAATAGCTGAGGATTGAATTCATCAGGTAATGACAAACACTTGAGATTAAGACTCCACATCCTTAAGAATATTCACCATAATACTAAATGTATCATTCTACAAATATCCTATGTTTGTAACAGGAATATATTTCAAGTCTGTCCCTATTTATCCTCCCATCATTTTAGGCATTGTCCAGATGTGATGCTCTGAGAGGTTGTGAGGTGGGAACATAGCTCATGAGCCTAACTCTCCTGTGAATGGACAGCTCATATATGACAACTGCAGGGTGTCTGTCAAACAGTTGTGATTGTGCCACAGCTAGGCCAGTTAATGGGATGTTTTCCATATCCATGTTACGTATGATTATGGGTATGACACATGTTTGCCTTGTAAAGCTAAAGAGATCTATAGAGGGCATGTGCATAGTAAAGTACTGTTGCAGACATGTGTTGAACTGCATGTGATATCTTGAATTAATAACATTCAACTGTACGGTGTTCTGCTGGACAATAAGCACATTTGTGACTGATATCTGTAGTCCCATACACATATACATGTGTTATGTCAGCCAAACCATTGGCAGGTCTGTGAGCAATGAAATTGTGACATAATAGCTTACTTATGACTGCTGAACATCTTCCAGGTGATGTCAAACCCTACTGTGCAATCAACATACTAATGTATGGTGCAGCTATATTAATACAGTATCAATATGGATGTCCCCTATGACTCCCATTTATGTGTGCCATTGTCCAGACGTACTGCTGTAACAGGTTGAGATGTATGATTGAGGGTCAAGACTGTAACTACATTGTGCCATACTAACATACAACAGAAATGTATACCAGGTATCCCCTGAGCACATGTATGTATGCTTATGTTCAGCTGGAAGGCACAGTACTAAATCACATGGGTTTTAAGCATTCAGGTACATAGATTGTGCATGTTGCACATGTGAATAATATCAATGTCAGTGCATACAACAGACAGAAATGTGTCAAGCTACTGGTTGTTGCAGTGCCCTGACACTGATATGGGTACAAGAGTAGGCATGACATTCAGCTCTTAATCAGAGAAGTGTCCACCTGTGTTATGACCCTCTGTCCACGCCTACCACTGCCATTTATATCCACATCTATATACAGTGGATATCACAAGTGTACACACCCCTGTTAGAATGCCAGGTATGTGTGCTGTATGACAATCAGACCACAGAAGATCATTTCATAATGTTTCTCATCTTTATTTGACCCCTAACCTGTACAATTTCATTCAAATACAATCAAAGGTGTTTCTAGGAAGGTGACCAACTATTGCCAAGTGAAGATGTGCCATGATGTTAGAGTCCAGACCAAGATGTATCAATGGTGTAACCATCTGAAGAGGTGCATACACAACATATCAGTTTAAGGGTTTGCACACTCATTCCACTGACTTATTGTATTGAGTATTATTTCCATGTTTTCACAGACCTGATTGTTATGTTTTTAATGGAATTGTACATGCTATAGGTCACACTGCAGGTGGGAATTGTTATGAAATGAGTTATTATGGTGTCATGTTCAAATTGCACAAATACCAGGCAGTGTATCAGGGGTATGTACCCTTCATATCCACTGTAGCTATATGGACACAGCAGTACCTGAACTTTATACCCAGCCTCCACCAAGATAGAGTAATCCCCTTTGGTGGACAGCAGCAATACACAAACCACATAATAGGTTGTTACATTGGCTGTACAGGGACGCATAGGTGCAGGCAACAACTTTGAAGCAAGTCTACCTATATCTGAGCAAGCATGCAAGTTCACAGGTGACTTCCTGTTAGGCTGACTATGACTATGAATCGGACATATTCACACCACCAAGGACAATTGCAACCATGTCTCCACATATGTTGTAAGTCTCAGATGAAACAACACAATTCACCCTCTACTGGGGGTAAAGAACACCTCATACACACATGCTGTGGATATAGGCAACCTGCATTACACAGGTTAGGTGGGAATATCGCCACCCTGTTCACCCCAGTTGTACAGGGAGATATGCACATCAACTACACTCCTCCCCTCAGCGATGGTGAGCATGTACATATTGCCTACTGATGGTGACAACAGCATATCTCCATGGGGCATAATAACATCAGTGTCTGCCTCCTACATGAACTCAGACATGTGCTCAGAGCTCCATCAAACACCACAGTCAAACACAGACCTGCTGCCATCCACACACCATCCACATAGAAGATGCCCACTGTCAACTCTCTACACAGAAGTGAATGGAAGTTAGAGGATTATGCAATCAAGTGTCCAACACTGGGGGGAATAAGATAGCTCAGGGACAGGCAAGTAACGCAAGCTGCTATAGCCATAATAGCTTGGAGGGTTTCGGTGCAGTGTGGATTATTTGCA
Organism: Protopterus annectens; assembly: GCF_019279795.1. NCBI lineage: Eukaryota > Metazoa > Chordata > Ceratodontiformes > Protopteridae > Protopterus > Protopterus annectens. Next base: position 524,055,255 of record NC_056732.1, read on the forward strand.
AGTAATATTCACTGTTGATGTGCATTTTGTCAACCGTATGAGGTCCTGTAACCTTTTTCCTGTTTATGTCTTCCAGGTAGCATAAAGAGTGCTCGCCTACCAGCATTCTCTGTTGGGGAAACTGACATCATCACCCAATTATGCCCTGTCATTTGGACAGAGAGCAGAAGATGTGCAGGAGAGGACTGCCCTGTGGAACAGTGTGTTCCACAGGGTAAATGATGCCAGCCTGCACAACAGAACTTATGAGCATGTGCAGCATTGGGCCACCGACCTCAAATGCCATTCCCGTCAATGAGCTTCTGCTGTAGCGAAGGACCAGCTAGCCACAGGTGGGGGCCCAGCCATCCAGCCCCTACTGACACCCACCAAGGAGCTCCTCACCACACTTCGGCCACACGCCAAGTGCACAAGCCATGACGCTGAGGGAAGCATTATGGAGGTGGGCTGCACACACACACACTGGTTGAGGAGTGTGCAGGTAAGGGCCCAGTGGGGATTAGTACACTAATGTATCAGACATACATGTATCTGTATTGTATCTACATCCATGTGTCAAGTCCAATTGCAGTTGTGGATGGGGTTTTCTAATGCACAGAGGTGCGCATCTATGGTGAGGTCAGGACATTGTGTATTATTGTGATTAGTACTGTAGATGTGCAGACATGCTGCAGCCATCCTGTACCAAGGCCACATGTGCATCTGCTGACAATAACTCCCTCTCACAACTACCTAGGACCCTCTTGTCTGCATATGGGACAGCAGCCTGAAGCTGGTGAGTATGACAGTGTTCTGTTGTTGCCTGACAATACCCCAGGCATGTAAAGCGCATTCAATTTACCATGCATAGAACCATCAGTAATAGCTATATTGCTTTATGTAATGGTTATATTGCTTGTTGTGCATGTTCACTTGTGCTGTGCTGGGATTAACTGTATTGCATCACTGTGGTCACCACTGGGACCTATCTGATGTAAATTCAACATTCCTATAGCATACCTCACAACTTGTCAGTGCCAAGACGTCTGGACAGAGGGCAATATATTGTGCTGGAAAAATGGCCTAAGTTAGGGTCATGCATGACAAATTACTGGTATACAGTGAATATAAATTGTGTACACACCCCTCTTAAGGTGCAAGGTGTTCCTGTTACATACTAATTAGGATGACAATATGACATTCCACACCTCTTCCAGCCTTTAATGTGACCCATAACAGGTACTGTTCACTTGTAAAACCAAGCATCTGGACTCATGTATTGCTTCTACAAGGCTGGCCACCTGTGAGGGCAGCAGATGTCCTATCAGCATGATGTTTCAGTCAGTTATGATGCCTCATGCTGCCATATGTGTCAGTACACTCATTGTGGCCAATTTGGCTATAATATCACATACATGGGCAATGTTAAGGCACACAGACTACTTCTGACCACATATAGGTTTCAAACATATGGATATTCCAGACACATCTGTACAGAGGACTGTACAATGGTTTAACCTGCTGCATGTGAGGCAGATGCTGTTACCACACTAAATAAAGTAGTGGCAGCAGGAGGAGGTCACCAGCTGTGTATGGTATACACATCAAAATGGTATAAGCCATACAAGATAAGATCCTCACACACACACAAACAGTTAGCATTAGATCACCTGCTTATCTAGATTTTCCTAACATAGTTTTACACAGTTATGAGATGCACCACAGAGCTTGTACATGTCCACCTCTTCCAAAGGTACTTCTAAGGTCTACGAAATTGGAGTAAAAGGTAGTACACAGGTCAAAAATGGTATGAACCAGACAGTACATTATTTACACACACACATATATACACACATGTCAGCAATGGGATTAGAACTCCTGCCTATCTAGGTAATCCTACTATAGTGCCACTCAGTCATGACATGTGCCACAGAGCTTATAGATTTCCAACTTAACAAATGTACTTCTGAGGTGGATGACATCAACAGGTCTGCTAAATTGGAGTGAAGGGAAATGTAAAGGGTCCCTGTTATTTTAGCGAACACAATGAATTGCTAACACTGTTTAGTCGAACATCATTATGTGAAATGGCAAAATACTGAAAGTGCGGAACAGCAATTTTTTTCCTAGGGAAAAAATCACTGGGCCGTTTTAGGGACTTTGCCATTTCCCCCACTGTGGTGTGATCTCGAAGTTGGTATATTTAAGTAGGGGATTGTGGGGGGCACAACCCCCCACTTTATTTTGTGTTTATTTATTTTTTTTACGGATCAGCAATTTTTTTCCCCCCTGGAAAAAAATCACTGATCCATGTGTTCAACATTTCGGGTTTGCGGGGAGTGTGGGTTGATTATATAGCATTCATAATTCAGTGCATTCACTTATATAATATAGACCCAGTGTAAAGGGTAGTACACAGGTCAAAAATGGTATGAGCCAAACAATGCATGATTCAATCACACATACTTGCCACTATTGAGATTAGAACTCCTGCTTATCTAGGTATGTCTACTATACTGCTACACAGTTACCACACATGCTAGAGAGCTTGCTAAACTTTCATATGGCCAAAGCTGCTGATAACTGCACAGCTGTGGTAAAGTATTACAGGTGGCAGACAGTCTGCCTTCTGTTCCACCCACACATCATGCTAGTTCTTTCTGTCTTGCACTTCAACTAGCATTATGGCTTGGAAATTTACCAGGTTATTGTATCAAGAAGTGTGGCACACCTGTGAGCTGTCAGTAGTACTTGTTCATCACAGATGTCGCCCCAGTAGTTACTAGTTATGTCCACCCCTCCTGTCATGTTTGAAGGGTGGTTTTCTGTGGCTTCACCCATTATCCTGGTGCACTTGTCCATTCTGAGGCACTGTTGCAACTGCTGTGTGTACACAGACAACCATCCCCTCTAAACTCCAAACACTCAGACCTGTGAGGGTTACCCATATATCACTCATTGTGAACATATGCACTCTCCAGCAAAGACTGGACTAGCAGGTCAAGAGGATAAGATCAACACCTTCACCACACCATGTGGAACATGTAGCTCAAACAAGCACAATAAATACGAACTAGAAAACCTTGTAAAAGGCCAAAACGGAACACTATAAGAGCAGACTTGAATAAAACAGCTTTTATTATACAGACAAAACAGCAAGATGTTGAAATAGTTGCATTATTTAATTAAATATTTTAGTGGTTTCATAAAGGTCTAAGTAGACCTTTATGAAACCACTAATTGTATATATAGTGCTTTATCTAACAATGACTTTACAAACATTACTAATGCAATGACATCATTTGTTTAAATTAAGTCCTATTTCAACATCTTGCTGTTTGTCTTATTTACTTTTACTTGTATAATAAAAGCTGAGCATGTAGCTCACCATGACACCCACTTTGACAGCCATGACATACAGTGAAAAGCCACACACCCACATTCCCAGAGGCACTCAATGGACATCTACCCAAACAGCATATACCAGCAAGGCAGACACCCACTCAGACACTGTGACATGACACATGCCAAGGGACACATATTTAACCTACACAGTGTGCCCTCAACCTAAACCCCTAAGGCTAACCACCTTGCATAATACAGTGATCATTGCTAACTCAATACTGAGACACACACATCCCACTCACTAAGTTGAATATGGAGCAGGTAACAGCCAATTATCAATCATATGACAGCATCTAACATGACACAGGCAGTCATGTCACTGCACAACAACTACAAGTATCACTCTGTATCCATGTGCGTGTGAATTATTTGGGACACACCTCCCTGCACTACATAACAGGAGACATGGTTGAACTCTCTGATTATGTGGTCCAGGGAGGTGTGGCAGTAGGCATGGGCAGTGTACCACTGTCACCCAGAATGATGCTGTGGTACTATCAACAGATGGTTGACTGCAACATTGGCTTACGTGTTATGTGTCATTCTCAGGGGATCCAGAATCTGTCTGCTTGGGATGTCATGATTGACAGAACCCAGTGACTTGCCATGAATGTTCTACATCTGTCATTGCTGGGTTGCCAGGTACTGGCTAAGTGTCTTGCCACCCCTATGGTGCCTTATTAGGCAGTGTTCCTAATGTTATTACCACCATAACAGCTACACATGTATGCAATCTAAGGGTCATGCTGCTCAATAGTAGACATCTAGCTGTCAGGATGCAGTCACTCATAGGAGTCATTGGAGTGGAGGACACATGTCTGCTTTAATGGAGAGGTGGTTCACAGCAGCAGACAGCAGACCTGCAGTATCAGGCTATGACGCATTCCACAGCTGTCAGCCCCCAAACATGGACCACACCACAGCTCCACAGGTGGTGCTGTCTCCATATTCATTATCGATAGGAACACCACCAGAATAGTATCCCATCATAATGCATTGGAGATACATCCGGTACAACTGCCTTGGGGTAATAGTGCAACCCAGACCATAGCCTGCTATGGGTCCAGATCTATGTCCCCAGACTCTCAATGCACATTCCTCAACACCCTGCCATCTCTGATGGTCCAACACAGCACTGACATAGTACGAGTCTTCAACTACCCCTCCATCACCTGGGGAATTTAGCCAAGTGCCTTTACAGTAGCCCAACACTGGGATTAATCATTTCATTGCCCCAGACCAACTCATACTGATCCCTGGTAGAGGATGGAATAACCTTGACCTGTGGTGACCACTTAAACATGGGACAGTTGCTCATCCCCAGATGTCAACCCCTGCATGGGGAGATTCACAAAGTCTGTAATCAACATGGAACTCAACATGTCAGCCACCCTCCAAAAAAATGCCACCTGGAAAAACCTCTCCAAAGCTGACTTTGCAGCCATGCAAACAGGGGTGGATGTCTTCACTGCACCCATGGCAATGGGAAGTAGCTGCATAACTGTGGACTCATACATATAGGCACTGTACAAACAGGTACATGAATGCATGGTACTAGCCAGAGCCAGAATCCACACACTGGGAAACAATGTGATGGTCTCCTGCCATTACTAAAGTGTACATCAGAAGGAGGACACTGTTGCAGGGAAAGGTGGTGTCCCATGACTGTTGAACTCCCTTATTAGCCTCAAACACAACTTTGGATCCCTCATGGAATCCCTGGCAGGCATCCATGGCAGCAGACATGGACAGTTACAACATCCTTTGATAGTTACATCAACAGCCTCCACAGCATTAAACACAAGTGCTGTGAGTTACTGCACAAAGCTAATATATATCTTGAGATAACAGATATTGACCACAGTCTTGGCAACAGATTCAGTGCCAGCTTTACCCCTCTCTCCCCCTACAAGTAAAATGCTGAGTGAATGTGTTCTCACATGCATTATCCCATTTCCGTTCTAGGCATCTGTGTGTCACCAGGATGTGGCCCTGCAACAAGACCACAGGATATGGCAGTGTGATGACATATCCACCATGTTATAGGCAGGGTACAGTATGTGCACAGTAATCCCCAGTCTGTAACACAGTGATTTCATATGCCTCACAGATTATAGGAGTAAGGGTTGTACATAGGTATATTTTGATGTACATCTGTTGTAGAATGGAGAATGGTACATGTTCTGGCTTGGACAAACCTCCAGTTGCTAATAACCACAGCCACAGTGGATATTCATCAACCACACACACACACACACACACACACACACACACACACACACACACACACACACACACACACACACACACACTTGCCAGTACTGAGATCTATAAGTTCATTGCTTCATAGGTGTGTAGTAGGTGATTGGGCCTAAAGGCTCTACAAGGCTAGCCCAAGGGAATACCCTAGCATCAGGCCACATGACAATAGCCCTCTGTGTTAGCCTGTACTTTAGAAAAGTAGATACCAAACAGGAGAGGACCCAGGACTGAACCCTGTGGTATTCCACTTGTCACTGGTATGAAGTCAGATTTGGAGTCTGCAACTTTCATAGTGTGGGTTCTGTCAGTGAGCCAGTTGGCAACCCATCTTGTGACATAGGGATTTATACCTAGTTTAGTGAGTTTATCTATAATTCCAGAGTGGGGGATGGTGCCAAAAACCTTGGCGAGATCGGGATAGGCTGTGTGAACCACCTTACCCTCATCTACGGCTTTGGTGACTGCTTCAAAGAAGTCAATCAGGTTTAGGAGACATGATCTGCCTTTCACAAACCCGAATTGTGTGGGGTCCAGAGTTTGGAGATTATCGATGTCTTTGTTTATAAGCTCCATGATGATACGTTCCATGGCCTTGCAGACCAGGCTCGTTATGCTAATGGGGCAGTAGTTCCTGGGGTCCATGGTGACTCCCCCTTTGTAGAGTGGGATAACCGTCGCTGTGTGCCATTCATTGGGCACAAAGCCTGAGGTGAGGCTGTGATTGAACATGGTGTTGAGGTGGAATGCCAGTTCATTCTGTAGTTCATGTAGAACACAGCCTGGGATGTTGTCAGGTCCCATGGATGCTGTGTTCTTGGCTTTGGAGAGTGTGGTTTTTACCTGTGCAGCCGTGATTACAGGAACTTTGCATTCTTCCGGTACAGAGATGGGCCCTTTAGGGGGTGGGGGGGGGGCTAAAGTTAGCACTGAACCTAACTATCAGGATGTTGGCAATATCAGTTGGTTCTGTATATTTAGTGCCATTGTGCTGTAACTCAGAGCAGATCTGAGTGTTGCCAGATACATAGCTATAGAATGTTTTGTGGTTGTCTTTAGAATCAGTGGCAATTTTGTTTTCATAACTAGCTTTGGAGGATTTTATGAGGGATTTCAGCTTCTTACTGAGGCTGACCAGGGAGTTCTTCCAGTCATAGGATTTTACTCTTTTTTGCAACAGTTTCTTTCTTTTGTTGTAGACTTCGTTTATGCAGGGGACCACCAGACTGGCTTCCTTTTTTGGAGGATAGCATCTTGGTTCTGTTAGGGATACATGATCCATGCACTCATGTAAGTGCTTATAAAGTGCATTTGTGTAGGAGTCGGCAGTCGTACTTCTTTTGTTCATCTGCATGGGTGTTGTGAAGATGCCACTTCTGTGTTAAGAAGCGTGAAATTGGCTTTGGAGAAATTTTTTAAGGTGGTTTACCTGATGGGGGATGGGGACGGGATGTGGATGTCTAGGCTGATTAGCCTGTGGTTGGATATGACCAATGAGGAATTGACCTCTGGTGTGGAACATCAGTCACCCATGTTGGTAATGACCAGGTCTAGGATATTGCTGCCCCTGGTGGGGGTGAGGATAAGTTGATCCAAGAGGATGGAATTTATGAATTCCAGAAAACGTTGAGCAAAAGAGTTGGTGCATGAGTAGTTTTTCCAGTTAATGGTAGTGTAGTTGAAATCACCTATTATTAGGGTGTTGGGTTGTACCCTAATATTTTCTAGTGTATCAAGAAATGACTTGGAATCCTGGGGCATGGTGGGGGATCTGTAAAAAGTTACAATTTGGATTGCGGTCTTGCTCTGATTTAGTTGCACTTGGATAATCTCGGATGCATTATGCTGAGCAACTAGCCTGGAGGTGTGGATATCCTTAATAAATATGGACACACCTCCACCTTTAGTGTTTTGGTCCAGGTTAGGTGGCCGAAAGGTGTGGTATGAATTATAGCCTAGCAATGCAGGGGTGCTCTCTGGAGCCTTGAACCAGGTCTCTGTCACTGCACAGATGTCAATGTTCTCCATTTTAAGGAGTGCCTCGAGTGAATACATTTTGAGGTTTAGACTTCTAGCATCGAGTAGCATTACCCTCAGATTTTGGTTGCTTGTACCTGTTACAGTGGCAAATTTGTCATTTGAACATTGCCTAAAAAATGCACTATAAGGGTGGCAAGAGCCTTAGCCAGTATCCAGAATTCCAAGGGCGACAGGTGCAGGCCATATCTGGCAAAGCATCATGGTCTGTCGATCATGTCATCCCAGGCAGACAGATAGTGGACCCCCTTAGAATGACACCAGAAGCTTAGCCAATTGTTGAAGTCAATCATTTTGTCCTTGTGCTGTGGTATCATTCTGGGTGATGGCAGGATGCTACTCAGGCTAGGGTCATACCAGCCTGGGCTACAAGATTGGAGAGCTCCTCCATGTCTCTTTTCATGTAGTCCAGAGAGGTTCATCTTAGGTCATTCACACAACATGGACAATGACAGAGTCATATTTGTACTTGTTGTGGAGTGACCTGAGTGCATGCATTATGTTGTGGATCCTGTCACCCAACAGGCAGCTGACAGTAACTTTCTCCTTGTTTAGCCTGGTGAGTGGAACATCAGTGTGCCTGACTATAGAGTCACCTATGACTAGAGTGTTGGGTACGTTGTTATGCCTTATGGGCTGTGGTTAAGTGGCACACTGAGTTTGTGGGCTATGTGTCATTTAGGTTGTGTTGGGGGTGGAGGTTGCATGTGTTTCTGCTTTGGAGATCTCGGTTGCTTGAGCAGATTTTTATTGAGAGCCTCCCGAATGTAGGTGTGTGTTTTGTGTTGCTATGTGTGTGTTTTGGTGGTGTAGGTTTTGAGGGACTATGTGATGAGTGTGATGTGGTGCAAGTGTTTACCTTCTCCTCTTGGCTGTCTAGTCCAGTCTTGGCTGAAGAGAGGTTTGCTTCCAGTTTGGCTATATAAGTGCATCTCTCACAGGTTGTAGTGTTGGGTGGTAGGAAGGGAGGGTTGTCTGTGTACATTAGGCAATTGCTGCATTGCTCCAAGATGCTGTGATTCATCAGGTAGACAGGAGAAAACACCAGGAGATGACTCTTAGACATGTCTGGATAGGTGCTTATTTATTAAGTACTAAAAACTGTTTTCCTCTAGACAAGTGAGGAACGGTGAGTGCTGTAATAATTTGCAGCTTATTTAGTGCTTAGAATGAGTTCTGAACAAGTGATGAGCTCAAAGAAACAGATTTGAGTGCTAAAACTAAAAAAATGGCTAGTTTTAAGGGAAAATATGAAGAACAGACTTTATGGCGCCAGGAATAGTTTAACCCTAGCTAAGTGACGATGCATAAAGTGTATTTTTTTTTACACAGTTATCACAAGCACCACTGACATTATAGGGCTGAGGGCTAACAAAAGGTATTTCTACAGCGAATGACATCAGCACATCATGTGATACAAGCCAATGAGTGTAGTGGGTGGGACAGACCTCATAATGGGATTCTCTCTGTTGCTGTCTGTCTTTCTCTTCCCCACGTCTGTGTGTGTGTGTTTATGTTTGACATGTTATATTATGTTGGCCTTAGATGTGTGTGTGTATTCCTATCCAATGTGTGTGTGTGAAGTATCAATGGTGTACACTTTGTTGTGTGTGCACAGACAGCTGCGAATAACCAATATCTGTAGTCCACTGTGTTGTGAGACATGGGCTTCATTTCTCTAAGTGTAGGAGCATGCCCAGTATGACATTCTATATTGAGTGTTTGCATCTAGTCCAGGGAGGGTTGGACTCCAGTTCAGGGTTTTGTGTGCTACAGCTACACCCAGCAAACTGTTTCTGCAGGATATCTGTAGATAGGCTGCCAATATGGAGACACAATGGGCTTAACATACAGGGAATACTGTAACTATTGCTGTCTGCACTGCTTGCGTGACATGTTTGTTTTGTAGCATAGATATTCTGACATATGTACTGTTTTACACTGTGATGTGTCATGTCATCAACTGCTGACAGTTATCATTCTTTGCTCACAGTTATTTACCAGGGATATACAAGATGAATGAAGCTGAGATCAATATTCTGAGGCATATAGACTACACATTCTGGCACACTCCTGCCATTGTGGAGGGGTAGCTACAGACAATAGAATGCTGGTTCTGTGTAAATGGTCCAGCACCTTGCTAGTATGCTGGCTGGGTTCCCCTACTTGTGCTTTTCTCAAGTTCATGGAATGGCCATATCCTGCTGGGGCCATACCTCTCAGCTGTACAGACACACCCAGGTTATCCTGAGGCAGGACTCATATATCTGGTCAGTTTACCTTCATATTGTGGTTTACAAGTGGTTTTGTGGCTATTCATTCATTGGTTTGCAGGCAGAAGTAGTATGAGCGGATATTAGAGTTTCAGACTTCACACACTTCATGACATCCATGCTTCTACACCCCCCGCTCTGTTAGTCTTTCCTCCACCTAACATTATGTAAGCAATATCTCAGAGGTATTCCTATAGTTGGGCCTTTATCACAGTAGTATTTATGGCCTGATCCACAGTCCTTGCAGTAGGACATGGGAAGGCATGCTACTGGCATTTGTCAACATGGCCTTGCATTTGTTTTCTGTTTACTGTGTTAGGTTGTTAGTTGGGACCCCCTGACATTCCGTACATTGGCACTATGGGTGAGGCATGGGCCTTTGCCAGAGGGCTGTAGGCCATTTGACAGTGCTGCAGGCCATCTTTTACTGCATTTCTACATGGGATTGTGGGGCGGGGAGTGCACACCTGCAGACTTTAACATTTGAAATGACTGTACTAGTATTTCAATTACTCTGTTGGCTTCCATTTCATATTGTATTGTTACCTATCATGCAAACAGGAGACATATCAGTTAAGTACACATGTTAGATCTTCATGGCATACATTTCAGTTTCAGACTTCTTAGCCTTCAGAACTGTTGTAGTATGTCTGTGTAGGTCTGGTGGGGGATGTTCACCATTGCCATCATTTGGGGGCCTTAGCCCAGCCTTTCTAAATGGTCATCTACACCTGTCCTGCTGGGTGAGGCTGGTGGAGGATATACATAAAAATATATAGATATATATACATATACATATATATATATATATATATACACACACACACACACACACACACACACACACACACATATATATATATATATATATATATATATATATATATATATATATATTATATATATACATATATATAGACATATATTCATATATATATATATATATATGTTTATATATATTACATATATATATATATATATATATATATATATATATATATATATATATATATATATATGTATATATATGTATTGGAGTTGTACATCAGATCCATACCCCAAACCTCTTACTGTAACAAATCTGTCCAAAGGATGTCAAAATGGGGTCAATGAGCCCACAATAGGGACCTCTTTGAAATATTGCCCTTATCCCTCTGTCTCCAGCAGTACTGTTCTGTCTTACAACAAAATTACTAGTCCTGCCAAGTCCTGAACACAGGGCCCTGTACATCATAGCAATGTACCACTACCCCATGTGAGCCCTACAAAATACTGCTGCTTTTACAAACATCTCAGTCAATAGAGTCATTCAACTGTAGGGAAAGGATTGTGTAGAATCAGTCAGGTTTTCTATATAGACATGCATTTATGTATGGTGATGCATATATGTGGAGAAATCTAGACACAAAGTAGATATATATATATATATATATATATATATATATATATATATATATATATATATATACACACACACAACAGCTACAAACAAATGCAATCTGAGGGTCATGCTGCTCAACACTAGAAGTCAAAATCTCAAAAGGCACTCACTCAAAGCACTCCTTATTCACAAAGGATGTGCACATGTCCAGACTGGTAGCCCAACATAATGCATCACAGATTCTGCAGGTGTAGCTAACATAGGGTAAGACAGCAATTCAAGTCATAGCCTCCTATAGGTCCCCAACCATGTCACAAGAGTTAAACCCCATGTTCCTAAGCACCCTGGAGAAAATTACTGTCCATCTTAACACTCTCATACTGGTTGACCTCAACTACACCTCCATTAACTTTGAAAGCTGCTCATGTATTAATGCACTTGCCCAATGCTTCCTGGAATACATTCATTCCAATGGCCTGGACCAGCTCGTTTCTACACCCACTACAGGTAGCAACATCATTAACCTAGTCAGTACTAACATGGGTGACTGTTGCTGTACACCAGTAGTCAACTCCGCCATGCTTAGATCTGACCACAATCTCATCACCTTAGAAATCCACATCCTTCCCACACCCCTGCAAAGGTAACCACCATGAAAACCTTTCCAAAGCTAACTTTGGCCTTCAAAAAACAGAGGTGGCTAACTTTATGGCACTCATGCAAATGGAGACTAGTTGCATGACCTCCAAATCACACAGTAATGCAGTACGAACACGTACACAAATACATGGATTCTGCCATACCCAATAGAAACAAGACAGTCTCCTCCAGAAAAAGGAAGCCAATCTGGTGGTCCCCTGCCCAAAGAAACTCTACAACAGAAGGAGGAAACTGATATGGAATAAGGTGCAGTCTCAAGACTGAAAACTGGAAAAAAAACCCTTATCAACCTCAACAAAAAGATGAGATTCCAAGCTAGCTGTGAAAACAGAATTGCAGCACACAGTAAAGACAACCACAAGGCCTCCTATAGTGATGTAAAGAATCTCCTCAGCAATACCCAGATTTGCTGTGAGCTACTGCATAATGGTACCTCCTATACTGAGCTAACAGATATTGCCAATATACTGGCACACAGATTCAATGGTAACTTTACTCCTCCCCCACCCCCAAAGGACCAATCACAATATCAGTACACTAGGCACCCAGTATTACTGCTGCTTGGGTTACAACACCACTGTCCAAGGCCAAGAATACAGCTTCTATTGGACCTGGAAATATCCCTGGCTGTGTTCTACATGAACTACAGAGTGAACTGGCACCTCACCTGTGTGCCCTGTTCAATCACAGCCTCACCTTAGGCTTTGTCCCTACTGACTGGTGCACTGCTACAGTCATCCCTCTCCACAAAGGAGGAGTGGCTGCAGATCCTGGGAAGTATTGTCCCATTAGCCTGACAAGGCTGTCATGCAAAGCTATGGAATACATCATCATGGACCTAAGAAACAGGGATATGGGAATCTCCAGACTCAGGATCCCACACAGTTTGCTTTTTTGAAGGGTAGATTTTGCCTGTTCAATCAACCTGGTCAACTTGTTTGAGTCAGTCACCAGAGCTGTGGATGAAGGCAAGGTGGCTCATACAGCCTACCTCAATCTGGTCAAGCCCTTTGATAACATTTCCCACTCAGGAATCATGGATAAACTCACAAAGCTATGCATCAACCCCTATAACAGTAGGTGGGTTGCAAACTGTCTCACAGATAGAACCCACAGTGTGAAAGTAGCGACCCCAAGTCAGACTGCTGACCAGTCACGAGTGGAGTTCCACATGGTTCGGTCCTGGGTCCTCTCCTGTTTGGTATCAATTTCTCTGAGGTCCATGCCAACATGAAGGGACTCTGGCTGACAATGTTTGCAGATGATTGCAAGTTGGGAGCTATTAACTACTCAAGTAATGTTGACATCCTACAGAAAGGCCTCACAAACCAATGACTGGTGTCAGAGCCATGGCCTTAAGCGCAATGTCAAAGACTGTGTTGTCATCCCTCTCAGGGATGTTACAGCACCAAAAATCAGACACCAGTGTGAAAGTGCATACCCACAACCAATTCCACCACAGTCGCAGTTGCATACCGATAGGTCAGGTAAACACTAGAGTATATGGACTGTGTGAAGAAATACATAATAGTTTTCCAGTCACACACTACCCCTACATATAGTGGCCCAATTCTCAGTGTAGCCTGAATCCTGACCATGGTACGGGACACATCTCAGTCTGCCCCTACAAAGGCATACAGCCAGTAGACCAGCAGACACTGGAGTAGCATGCATAGTCAGATAAAAAAGAGCCATAACACTTAACATCTACTCCCTTCCATACACAGTCCAAATAACATGTACACATGACATGTGTACACAATCCTGACAGTCTGTCAACAATGTAAAGCAAAGAAAATAAACAGCAGAAATGTTTGTTAATTTAAGAAGTGTAAAAAACAAAGCTTTTGGGTGTCCCCTTCCTCAGTGTATCTGTCAACAATGGCCAGACATGCACTGACCTCTCAAATGTACAGTTCACCTCGGAATGTGCATACTCAGGACTGATATCTATGGCCTCTTCCCTGTAACATGTCTATGGGTCTACTACATCACTGGGATGGTAGGAGGAATGAAGGCAAGAAATAATGATACCAAATATGTCTGAGCCTCATAGTGCATGAAATCTGGGCAAAGCCTGACATCATTTGAGGACAGAGGCACAAACACAGGTGTATATTGGACATATTACTGTCAGAAATTTAGGCAGTTGCTGATGTTACTGGGTTTGTTGTAACATGGATGTTTGTTGTAACTTGGATGGCCATCTGTTTATTGTCTACATTAATGTTGTCCCATACATCCTCATCACATACATGAGTGTCTGCACTGATTTCCATGGTATATGCAATGTTGATGTAAGGCTATATGTCTCACTCCTGCATGCTACCTGTTAGGTATGGGATCCATTCCATGGCTTGTAAGATGTGTGCAAGCCACAGC